>NC_069501.1:321258536-321558536 GCF_027579735.1 Bombina bombina | reverse complement strand
CCCTGTTTACCTTAGCCCTCTCAAAGTAACAGTCTAAAGCACTAAAGGGATCCCTACAGCCCTAGAGGAATACTTATCCTGCCTTTGACGGATATATCATATTCCCCTTTACAATAATATTTTTTGCACAAAACCCAAAAAGTGTATTTGTCACGGCTGCAAAAGGAGTGTACATTTTGGCAAATGCATGTGCTAACTTTGCTACTTAGAAGATGCCACCCAGACTTTGGAGGAAGTGAGTGTATGTTGAATTCAACATTCACTCACTAACCTTTACTCGACACCATTAATTTACACTCACCATTGGCCAGTGGGTGAGTTGAAAAGTTTGAGCATATATATATGTGTGTGTGTGTGTGTGTAAATAATCATTAAAAACAAAGATACTCTGGTGGCTAACATGATACTAGGCAGGTAACCAAAATAAAAGCAATTCAAAAGTATCAAAGTAAAAAACTGTTACCTGCGCTAAAAAGCTAGATATGAAACATATCTTAAAATAACAATATAAATTGATTTCATATAATTATACAATTTACTCCAAATAAGAAATGTACAAAACAACCACCGGTGGATATAAAAATATCTAAATTCTATAAAAATAGACATGTGCAATTCGTTCGGACGAATTTTTTTTCGGACAAATTTTCGACGCTATATGTGTGTGTGTAAGTAATCATTAAAAACCAAAGATGCTCTGTGGTCTAAACCCGTGATACTAGGCAGGTAACCAAAATAAAAGCAATTCAAAATAATCAAAGTACAAAACTGTTACCAGCGCTAAAAAGCTAAGGGGGCTAGTTATCAAGCTACTTTTCTGGCTTCGCGCCGCCCAATACGTCCGCCTAAGCTCGCCTACCTTCGCCCGCCGCGGACCTGAAAAAATACGCCTAAGTTATCAAATAAAGCTGTCAAAAAAGCCGCGGGGGCGATGAGCGCGGACTGTGACAGTTATCACTCATCCGATCTCGCTGCCCCTTCGGCTTTTTCCCAGCTTTATTGCTAGCCCTGTCACTAAGCACTCACAACTAAACTGCACTGTTCTACCCCCCTATAAACCGGCGCCCCCGGAGCCCCCGCAACTCAATAAAGTTTACTAACACCCTAAACCGCCGCTCCCTAGACCCTGCCGCAACTCTGATAAATGTATTAACCCCTAAACCGCCCTCCCGGACACCGCTGCCACCTACATTATACCTAGTAACCCCTATCCTGCCTCCCCCTATACCGTCGCCCTCTATTATAAAATTATTAACCCCTATCCTGCTGAATCCCGCCACCTCTCCGCAACTAAATAAATAGTTTAACCCCTAAAACCGCCGCTCCATGAACCCGCCGCAACCTATATAAATTTATTAACCCCTACTCTGCCGCCCCACTACGCCGCCGCCACTGTAATAAAATGATTAACCCCTAAACTAAGTCTAACCCTAACCATAACGCCCCCCTAACTTAAATATTAATTAAATAAATCTAAATAAATTAACTCTTATTAACTAAATGAATCCTATTTAAAACTAAATACTTACCTTTAAAATAAACACCCTAATATAGCTACAATATAAATAATAATTATATTCTAGCTATCTTAGGATTTATTTTATTTTACAGGTACCTTTCAATTTATTTTAACCATGTACAATAACTATTAAATAGTTATTAACTATTTAATAGCTTACCTAGCTAAAATAAAGAGAAATGTACCTGTGAAATAAATCCTAACCTAAGTTACAATTACACCTAACACTACACTATACTTTAATAAATTAATTCCAATTAAACTAAATACTTACCTGTAAAATAAACCTAAGATAGCTACAATATAATTAATAATTATATTCTAGCTATCTTAGGATTTATATTTATTTTACAGGTAACTTTGTATTTATTTTAGCTAGTTAGAATAGTGATTTAAATAGTTATTAACTATTTAATAACTACCTAGCTAAAAGGAAATATAAAATTACCTGTAAAATAAATCCTAACTTAAGTTACAATTTAAACCTAATACTACACTATCATTAAATTAACTAAATAAACTACCTACAAAGAACTACAATGAAATACAATTACATAAACTAACTAAAGTACAAAAAATAAAAAAAAGCTAAGTTACAAAAAATAAAAAATTAAGTTAGCAAACATGTTAAAAATATTCTACAACAATTTTAAGCGTACTTACACCTAATCTAAGCCCTCCTAATAAAATAGACAAAGCCCCTCCAAAATAAAAAAAATCCCTACCCTATTCTAAATTTACATAAATTTTAAAGCTCTTTTACCTTACCAGCCCTTAAAAGGGCCATTTGTGGGGGCATGCCCCAAAAAGTTCAGCTCTTTTGCCTGTAAAATAAAAATCTTCCTTCCGCCGACGCGGAACCACCTTCTTCACCGACGGACTACGACGAATGACGGCTCCTTTAAGGGACGTCATCCAAGATGGCGTCCCCTCAATCGGAATTAAGGTAGGAAAATCTGATTGGCTGATGGAATCAGCCAATCAGATTGAGCTCGCATTCTATTGGCTGTTCCGATCAGCCAATAGAATGCGAGCTCAATCTGATTGGCTGATTGGATCAGCCAATCGGATTGAACTTGAATCTGATTGGCTGATTCCATCAGCCAATCAGATTTTCCTACCTTAATTCCGATTGGCTGATAGAATCCTATCAGCCAATCGGAATTGAGGGGACGCCATCTTGGATGACGTCCCTTAAAGGAGCCGTCATTCGTCGTAGTCCGTCGGTGAAGAAGGTGGTTCCGCGTCGGCGGAAGGAAGATTCAAGACCCGGCTTGGAAGATGACTTCGCCCGGATAGAAGACCTCTTCAGCGCCTCTTTGAAGATGACAACGGCCGGATCGAAGACTTCTTCAGCGCCGCCTGGATGATGACTTCATCGGATGGAAGATTTCTTCAGCGCCGCTTGGAGGATTAACTTCTTCCGCTCCGGATGTCCTCTTCAGTTCCATCGGTGGCTCGGCTGAGTGAAGACGACTCAAGGTAGGATGATCTTCAGGGGATTAGTGTTAGGTTTTTGTAAGGGGGGTTTGGGTTAGATTAGGGGTATGTGGGTGGTGGGTTTTAATGTTGGGGGGGGCTTGTATTTTTATTTTACAGGCAAAAGAGCTGAACTTTTTGGGGCATGCCCCCACAAATGGCCCTTTTAAGGGCTGGTAAGGTAAAAGAGCTTTGAAATTTATGTAATTTAGAATAGGGTAGGGATTTTTTTTATTTTGGGGGGGTTTGTTATTTTATTAGGGGGCTTAGATTAGGTGTAAGTAGCTTAAAAAATTGTTGTAATATTTTTACATGTTTGTAACTTAATTTTTTATTTTTTGTAAACTTAGCTTTTTTTATTTTTTGTACTTTAGTTAGTTTATGTAATTGTATTTCATTGTAGTTATTTGTAGGTAGTTTATTTAGTTAATTTAATGAAGTGTGTAGATATTAGGTTTAATTTGTAACTTAAGTTAGGATTTATTTTACAGGTAATTTTGTATTTCTTTTGTAGCTAGTAGATTATTAAATAGTTAATAAGCTATTTAATAACTATTCTAACTAGCTAAAATAAATACAAAGTTACCCTGTAAAATAAATTAAAATCCTAAGATAGCTATAATATAATTATTAATTACATTGTAGCTATCTTAGGGTTTATTTTACAGGTAAGTATTTATTTTTAAATAGGAATAATTTATTAAAGTATAGTGTAGTGTTAGGGTGTAATTGTAACTTAGGTTAGGATTTATTTCACAGGTACATTTCTCTTTATTTTAGCTAGGTAAGCTATTAAATAGTTAATAACTATTTAATAGCTATGTGTACATGGTTAAAATAAATTGAAAGGTACCTGTAAAATAAAAATAAATCCTAAGATAGCTAGAATATAATTATTATTTACTATTGTAGCTATATTAGGGTTTATTTTAAAGGTAAGTATTAGTTTAAATAGGATTCATTTAGTTAATAAGAGTTAGATTTATTTAGATTATTTAATTAATATTTAAGTTAGGGGGGCGTTAGGGTTAGGGTTAGGTTTTAGGGGTTAATAATTTTATTACAGTGGCGGCGGCGTAGTGGGGGGCAGGATAGGGGTTAATAACTTTATTATAGGGTTGCGAGTGGTGGTAGGGGGGGGCTGATAGGGGTTAATAAATGTATTATAGGTGGCGACCGGTGTAGGGGGGGGGCAGGATAGGTGGTTAATACATTTAATATAGGTTGCGGCGGGTTCAGGGTAGCGGCGGTTATGGGGTTAATACATTTATTATAGTTTGCGGTGGGCTCCGGGAGCGGCGGTTTAGGGGTTAATATGTATAGAGTAGCTTGCGGTGGGGCTCCGGGAGCGGCGGTTTTAGGGGGTAATAACTTTATTTAGTTGCAGGCGGTGTAGGGGGGGGTCAGATTAGTGGTGTTTAGACTCGGGGTACATGTTAGCGGTGTTAGGTGTAGGACAGCTCCCATAGAAATCAATGGATGTCTGTCAGCAGCGGAACTTGTACTTTCGCTATGGTCCAGGACTGCCCATTGATTCCTATGGGATCCGCTGGCCTCCAGGCTGGCGCTTTGAAAACCCAGGTACCGCTGGGCCGTAAAAGTGCCGAGCGTACCTGCTAGTTTTTTGATAGCTAGCAAAAAGTAGTGAGAATGTGCCGCACTTGTGTGCGGAACATCTGGAGTGACGTAAGAATCGGATCTGTGTCGACTAGAGTCCGGCGGATCGAAGCTTACGTCACAAAATTTCTACTTTTGTGCCGGTCTCGAGCCTTTGATAACCTAAGGCTATCAGCCTCGCCACAAATACGCTGCGGAATACGCAGCGTATTTGAGGTTGACGGCTTGATAACTAGGCCCCTAAGTATGAAACATATCTTAAAATAACAATACAAATTATTTCATTTAATTATACCAATTTAATCCAAACAAGAAATTTACAAAACAACCACCGGTGGTTATTAAAATATCTAAATTCTATGAAAAATAGACATGTGCAATTCGTTTTCGGTCGAATTTCGTTTTGGACGAATTTGGCCAATTCAAAGATTCAAATGAATCCGAATTTCTGAATTGGGCACCATAAACTAAATCCTGAAAAATTCTGAAAATGAATAAATCAGTTTCCGAATTTTTGGATCCATTCTTTATTCATATTCGAATTTTTCATTATTCTAATCTAAACTGCAGTTCCCCGACATTGCCGACACTAACTAAATCACTAATGAAAGCTATTACACCCTAACCCCGCCATTCCCCGACATCGCCGACACTAACTAAACCTATTAAACCCCTAAACCTCAGTTCCCCCGAACATTTGTTTGAAACGGGGTATTAGGAATATTTTTAATTTTTTGAATAATTTTGTTTGCTATTTTTTGTAATGGTAGTTTTTTATTTTAGTAATTTTAATGTTTATTATTTTTTGTAATTGTAGTTTAAATTTTTTAGTAATCTTATTTTATAATTTTTTAGTAATGTTTAGGTTTTATAGGTGTAAGCTTAGGTTTTATTTTTATTTCACCGGTAAAGTTTGTATTTATTTTAACTAAGGTAGTTAGTAAATAATTTATTGTAGCTAGCTAAGGTTTTATTTTATTTCACAGGTAAGTTTGTATTTATTTTAAATATGTAGTTAGTTATTAATTGTAACTATAATTTACTATGTCTATTTTAATTATGTTAAAGTTAGGGGGTGTTAGGTTTGGGATTAATGGTTTAATTTCGGTTGTTGCAATGTGGGAGGGCCGGCAGTTTAGGGGTTAATAGGTTTAGTTAGTGTTGGGCGATGTTTGGGAGAACGGTGGTTTTAGGGGTTAAAAGGTTTAGTTAGTGTCGGAGGTTTGGAAACGGTCGTTTAGGGGTTATTATGTTTATTTAGTGTTTTAGTTAGTGTCAGCAATGTCGGGGGACTGCAGTTTAGGGGTTAATAGTTTTAGTTAGTGTTGGCGATGTTTGGCAACTGCGGTTTAGGGGTTATTAGGTTTAGTTAGTGTTGGCGATGTTTGGGAACAGCGGTTTAGGGGTTAATAGGGTTAATCGGTTTAGTTAGTGTCGGCAATGTCAGGGAACTGCGGTTTAGGGGTTAATATGTTTAGTTAGTGTCGGCGATTTCAGGGAACAGCGGTTTAGGGGTTAATAGGTTTATTTAGTGTTGGCGATGAGGGGACGACAGTTTAGGGGGTTAATAGGTTTAGGTAGTGTTGGTGATGTGGGGGGGATGGCAGTTTAGGGGTTAATATCTTTATTTCGTGTCGGCGATGTGGGTGGCGGCGGCAATTTTAGATAATTTTGTTTCGGCAATATTAGTGAGTTAAATCGTTTTTTTCGGATCCTTTCTTTTTTTCAGATCAATTCTTTATTCAAAGCATTATTCTATCTAAACTTCAGAATATATAATGCTTATGAATAAAGAATGGATCCGAAAAAACAAACGGATCCGAAAAAAACAATTGAACTTAACATAACTTATTTGCCGAAACAATTTTTTTTTTAAACCTTAACTAAAACTAATTTGCCGAAACTATTTTTTTTTATTTTAACTAATAAAAATGAAACAAAATGAAATTTTAACATTGCACATGTCTAAAAAAATCTAAATTCAATAAAATAAAATAAAGTTCCAGTGAACATCAAAAAAAGTCAATAGGGGTAGGTATTGTGCAAATTATGAAAGTACACACTCTCCGCTGCTAAATATACAGTATGTAATATGACTCAAGGGTGCAGGGATAACACGTATCTCTCCCCTAACTGGGTCTCAAGAAAACACTATAGCCGATCACCTTGCAATCTGGCTGATTGTTTGGCCGGTATACCGCTCTTGTATTCTGTCTCCTAGGGTGTCTGCTCCATCTTCCACAAACAGCAATCTGTGTGTCTAAATAGTAATTATTTCATAATATTTAATAATGTGTTTTAAATATAATAACTTCACATTCCCAATGTTTCAACATACATAATACATATCTAGACCTACCTTTAACCTTATTCCTATACAATATATAGGTTGTAGATATATATTTAACATTAACATTATCACATATATATCTACCTAATTGGTATACCCTGTTGGTATGTCCTTGTGCCAATATTATGTGGGGAAAACAAAAGGCACGCTCAGAGAGCAGATGGCGAGACCACAGGCTGGCAATCAGGCAGGCATTGGAGAAAGTACAATCAGACCAACCTGTGGCATGACATTGTGTGGGACATGGCACATTCCATTGCCTCCATCAGATATATATTAATTGACCATATCCCCCAAACTGGACAGGGGAGGGGATAGGGACCGACTGCTACTCACCTGTGAAGCCCAATGGATTTACAGGTTGGGGACTATTGTTCCTGGTGTCTTAACTCCATACCAGATTTCAAATGGCTAATTTAAATATCTGACACATACCTGGGGGAGCATGATATTAGGGTGGAGCGACAGCCCATGGATCCACTCAGGTGCCAAAGGGTTGAATCTGGTTTTGCAGAGAATATCTGCACTCAGAGGGCATCTATGGGCCCACGTATCCTATAATGGTATTCACCTACATATCAGATGAGGCCACTTCTTGAATCTGGGTAGCATCCATACATTTTATGATGAATCTTTATGGGTTATGAAGAAGCTGTACTTGAATATCCAAGGTCACTCATAAGAACTGCCTTTATATACTGCTGCATGAGGAGATGCAGAACTACCAGTCAATAATTGTTATTATAATTTTGTATATATACTTAATGCTCACATACACCAAGAGTACGAGTTTTGCGCTAACAGGGTGCAAAATGACGCCCATAAATTTGCATTATTGCACTCTCCATATCGCTGCCATTACGAGTTACTGAAAAGCCTCCTTGTGCTGTGCGTTATGGTGCGTTAAGTTCCATATCGCACAAAAGCCAAGGTCTAAATGTACGTGCTTGTGCATGCTTTCCCCATAGACATCAATGGGGAAAAGTGTTAGAAAAAAAACTAACACCTGCGATCGCGGAATGGAGATCACCGTAACGCAACCCCATTGATGTCTATGGGGAAAAGAAAGTTACGTTTAAGAAGGAGTTGTTTCAATACTGAGATTGAAAAGTGTACACTTGTTAGCACTCACATCTGAGAAAATGTGGCTATAAATTAGAACATGTAGCTCCAAAGGAGAGACGGTCTATGCCGTAAGAATTAAAATATAACCTTTATTAGGATGTTACACAAAACAAACACAAACATATATAAATAAAAGCGCAAAATGTTGAGAAGGATACTGTATGCTGGATATATGTGCTAAGCGTTGGCAAATGCACTGAGAAATATCTCTTGACCCAGGATTGGAATATTCCTGATCAAGAGGATATCTCCTTATTTAGGCGACTTTAGTATATAGTATAGTGCTTGTGAATACAAATATATGTAATTCTTGAACATTCAATTTTGCTCATTATTTTGTACTTCTGTTATTTCCTGGTCACGAGGATATTCTCTTATTATAGTGAATTAGGTATACAGTATAGTGCTTGTGAATACAAGTATATGTGCTTCTTGAGCATGCGCATTAAATTTTTCATGTTCCTGATTTTGTGCTTCTGATAAGATGATAATTGTACTTCACAACTAATAGTGCCCTTAATTCTGGTGATCCAGTAATACAGTAATTAAATTGCTCTTTTTGTTAGTGAAGCAGGGTTTGCTAACTAAATTGTAGTTGTGAGATTATGGCCGTTATTTTAAATGTTATTGGCTCTGGTCACACTAGATTATAGAGCAGAGTGCCCACTTCATTATGCCCTTGAGGATATTTATACAATATGGTTCCCTCTCGGGTTAAGTTGTATAGGTACACAATTTTTAATACATAATACACATTGATGTTGGTGCTTATAAGCCGTTAATTCCTGGACATACAGTTAGTATCATGTACCAATATTCTCCTTAAATTATAATGACACGTGTGGCTATATTCTAAATAGAATTATAATAATGAATTGAGTTACACATCTATATGGTGTGCACCAATTGTATTAGATAAGAGAACAACAGTGTCTTAACACATACGTGTTACAATTTCAAGGCTGTGTGTAATTTTCATTAATTGATACAAATGTTGCCATTTGAATATAGCGGTTATAAGAATCCATACAGTGTGTTATTATGTTGTGTTTCTAAGGATATTTAACTCAAATACCCAGGGGTTTCACACATACAGTATAGAATGGTTAAGTACTAATGGCATCACATGCTATTGTTATGCAATGCCTACAGTTAGCTTTATGTTTTTATATAGCTGGCCCTTTAACTTCGTTGTAGGATAATCCACCATTCATTCATGTTCAAATGCCCAGGGGCTTCACACAAGCAGTATAGAATAATTAAATACTACTAGCATCGCATGCTATTGTTATGCAATGCACTACAGTTAGCTTTACGTTTTATATAGCTAGTCCATTAACTTCGTTGTGAAACAATCCACCTTTCATTCATACAATTGGCTGTTTAGCCGTTCTATATTGTATTGGTGTGATTAAGTCACCGCTGCAGCGTTCTGCTATAGTTAGCTATATTTTTTTGTATTAATGGTCTATTGGCTTAAATACACATTAATTCCACCATTCATTCATATATATTTGGCTGATCACCATTCAAAATTATAACGCTATGTTTTAAATAACGTGGGCTAAGTACTATATCCTTTTTCAACATTCGCTAATTAAAAGTTGGCTTAAAGCCTAACAACAATTCACTGCCCTACATGTTTCGCCACCAACATGGCTTTCTCAAAGGGTACGGCGCGGCGTTTGGCGTGGACTCTTATAGAGTCTTGAGAAATGACTGTAATACTGGATCACCAGAATTAAGGGCACTATTAGTTGTGAAGTACAATTATCATCTTATCAGAAGCACAAAATCAGGAACATGAAAAATTGAATGCGCATGCTCAAGAAGCACATATACTTGTATTCACAAGCACTATACTGTATACCTAATTCACTATAATAAGAGAATATCCTCGTGACCAGGAATAACAGAAGTACAAAATTATGAGCAAAATTGAATGTTCAAGAATTACATATATTTGTATTCACAAGCACTATACTATATACTAAAGTCGCCTAAATAAGGAGATATCCTCTTGATCAGGAATATTCCAATCCTGGGTCATGAGATATTTCTCAGTGCATTTGCCTACGCTTAGCACATATATCCAGCATACAGTATGCTCCTCAACATTTTGTGTTTTTTATTTATATATGTTTGTGTTTGTTTTGTGGAACATATTTTTAAGAAATCCTAATAAAGGTTATATTTTATTTCTTACGGCATAGACCGTCTCCCCTTTGGAGCTACATGTTCTAATTTATAGCCACATTTTCTCAGATGTGATTGCTAACAAGTGTACACCTTTCAATCTCAGTATTGAAACAACTCCTTCTTTTCAGAATAAAACGGTACACAGCACCTAACTCTCAGTATTATAGTAAGGTAAATTACCTGTCTTAATTACTACAGAGCATCTCAAGAATACCGGATAGTAGTGCCATTTAGTCCCCTTCTTTTCGTTTGATAAAAGTGCCTAGTCTACCTAGGTTTATCTAATAGAGCACTCTACAACTTTAAATTGATTATGGCTAACAAATTAGAACAAGATAGAATCACAATAAATAATAAACGTCTTACAGATTTTCAAGAGGTATTTAATGAACCTCTGTCACACAATATAGAACCAACTGCTGACAGATTAGACTCCCTATTACGGGAACTCCATAAAAATCTTTTTAAACAAGACAAAGTGTGGTGGAATCATCACTTCTTTGATAAGTATATCGAAAGAAACCTAATACCCAGGGGCCTAAGGATACAATTATTCCCTGCCTTTGAATTTAAACAACCTGAGTTAACCCTAGAATGGGAAACAGCATTATCAGAATGCTCAAATAAATTAATGAGCATACTAATAAAGCATGACATCGATGAGTATGATAGACTGGAAGAACTAATCAAAACCCAGAACACACAATTGAAACAATTTGAAACGTTGAAAGAATTCGAGACTGCTTATAAAAAATACCAAAAAAGAACTGGATAGATATGAGGCAGAGATTAAGCAAACAAAAATGGGAAAACTAAACAGAGATATAGAAGACTTCCAGAACAACAGAGTGTACAGATGGAAGAAGAAATTCAATCCTGGAAACACTTCCAACCGCCAAAGGATAACTATCATTCAAAGTGACACAGAAACTGAAGGCGAGGAATCTGACAACTCTAGCAATGAACCTTCTACTCCTGCCTCATCTAATCAAACCCAGACTCAGACAGATATTAGAAAGAGGAAGAGTTTTTTAGACGGAGATACAAATTCAAATTCAGACCCACTAGAAGAGGTAGGGGGGGCCAACAAAAAAGCAACCAGAACACGAAGCGTACGAGAAACAAGGCAGGGGAACAAGCCATACAAAAGAAGCCCCAGCCCCTTCTCGAGGATAAAAATGAAACAATGAAAGTTTTAAATTTATCTAAAAAAATGCTTTCTGAAGACCACATTTCATTACTATAAAAGGGTATGTCATTCTGCCCTAGTGTCTCTATGGACAAATTAGAAAACGTGAAAGATATACAATTATATCTGAGAAAGCTGCTTTAAAGGAGACAATACATGGATATTCAAAATCAAAAAGATTTAGGGACAGATTCAAATTGGACTGTAGAAGAGTTATTATTACTTCAGGATATGGAAGATCTCTTGAATGAAAATGAAGAAAGTCCACAACAAAATTGGAGAAAGAATCTGATGACCAAATCAAAATATATACCACCGTCTTCCAAAATCCTGAGTATACAGATATTTAATAATATTGTGTGCAAAGAAATATCTGAGTTAACAGTGAAACCACCTTCAACAAATCTAACAAAACAAGAGAAAAAAGCTCTATCAGAAATCCAAGATTGGAACGATGTCATCATACATAAAGCGGACAAAGGTGGCAATATTGTAATCTGGCCAACTGATCAATATCTTAAGGAAGCCAACAAACAATTATCTGATCAGACCTGTTATCGGAAACTATGGAGTAACCCTACTGAACAATTTCATACTCAATACAATGATTTGATAGCTAATGCCAGACTCAGCAATACCATCACCAATAAAGAAAAATGATTTCTGACAGTAAATCATCCAAAAGTAGCCACCTTCTACTTGATCCCTAAGGTACATAAAGATCAAAAACACCCACCACGACGTCCCATAGTGTCTGGTAATGAAAACCTTACAGAGAAAGCGAGTCAATACATTGACATAAGATTGAGAGAATTTCTCACCCAAATACCATCGTTTATTAAGGACACTATGGAAATGCTACAACAACTCCAAGATATCCAAATAGGACCCACCATATGGCTAGTTACAGCCGACGTGGAAGCCCTCTACACTAGCATTAGACATGATCTGGGGCTTGAAGCGGTACAATACTACCTTAACATGACAAATGAAGAAGATTCAAGCCATAACGAAGTTGTCATAAAATTATTGGAATTTGTACTGAAGAAAAACTACTTCGTCTTCAATAACCAATTTTACTTGCAGTGTAGAGGGACAGCCATGGGAACTGCCTGGGTGCCAACATACGCCAACCTATTTCTAGGTTGGTGGGAACACCATACACTCTTTACAGCAGAAAACAATGAATTTACCCAACACATCCCCCTCTGGCTGAGATACATAGACAATATCCTGATGATATGGGAAGGACCCAAAGACAAACTTGATAAATTCCTCAATATCCTGAATAACAATAACCTTAACATCAAATTAACATATGAAAGTAGCCAAGAGGAAATCACATTCTTGGACCTGAGACTATTCAAGAAAACCAATGATATGTTGAGTACTGACTTATTCAGAAAGGAGACAGCTACTAATACATTATTATTCAGTACAAGTGCTCATGCTCCCTGCACAATTAAATCCCTACCGATAGGGGAATTTTGAGAACTATGAGGAATTTTCTCAGAAGATGAACTATATCAAAGGAAGAGCATCAGAAGTAGCTGTTCATCTCAGCCAGATGGGGTACAGTCGTTCATCCATAAAGAAAGCCAAATATAGAGCAAAAAAAAAAATCTACAAAATCTGCTAAATCCCAAATCTAAACAGAACGATGGAAAGACTAGGCTTGTATTAACCTACAATGGACAGAGCCAGGAAGTAATTAAAATAATTAAAAAACATTGGCACATTTTACAAGCTGATAAGGTGTTGGAACCCATAATAGGACCTAAGATAAAGGTCAGCTATAGGAGACCTAAGAACTTAAAAGACTTGATCAGTCCTAGTCACTTCATGCAAAATCAAAGAACTAAGAGAGGCAATATACCAAATGGTTCCTATTCATGTGGATCATGCACAAGCTGTAAGTTCCTGAAAAAGACCACTACAGTCAAAGACAGATTCAACAAAGTACATAATATTAAATCCTTTATCAATTGCAAAACTACAGGAGTAGTATATGTCCTAAGTTGCAACTGTCCAAAAAACTATGTTGGTATGACGACACGCAAATTACACACGCGATTACAGGAACATGTATGGAATATAAGGAATGCAGCGAAAGATCTACAGAAAAGAAAAACCATTACATCAGTACCTCAACACTTCTATAAATACCATCAAGGTAAAACAAATTGCCTGCAATGCTATGGAGTGCAAAAAATCAGCCTTGGCATACGTGGAGGAGATAAAGAAAAACCAATGCTACAACATGAAAGTAGATGGATCTACTTATTAAATTCCATTACACCCAATGGATTAAATGAGCATAATAATTATGTCTCGTATTTATAAAGGTATTCCAATGGGATCTGGGAGTACAAAATTACTGAAATTAAGAACATAGTCTAGAAGCTAAAGTAAACTTAAGCATGTGAATAACCATGTAAGGGATTCTTAAGTGGGAAAACTTAGGAAAGAACTTTAGACGTACTGAAGAAAAACACAGATTATTATAATGGCACAAAAGGTTAAACAATGATGTAGAGAATCTTAGAGCTGTCCTCTAACCACATACATCCTTACAAATATGCCACTTTCACCAGTGGTATGCACTATTAAGCGTATCATACACACATTCTATCCACTCATTTTCCTTCGGGTAAAATTTAATGATAATAATCTAAATATAATAAGCATCACAAGCAAGACGTGGATGCATTAAAAAATGAATATCTTTTATCACCTAATAACACAGTGTATACACTACTACACATCGATCACATGCACGTGTATATTAAACCTAGGTTTCACTCTTTTTACCATCTTATTATTTTTTGTCTTTTTTTGCACGTTTGATTTACATATCTAAAGCCTTACTCACCGCAATACACACTTAACAATCACTACAAGGTATCTCTACTAAATAGATAATAATCTGAGATCAATAGTATATTCTACAAAAATAATAATCATTGCTTGAAAATGCAACAAAATGCTGACCAATAAGACCTTGACGAAACCATTCTTGAATGTAGAAATAAAACATGTAATGAACATTGGATTGTGAAAACACTGTCTATTATGAACTTAACGACAACGCAATCTTTGCAGTACTATCTATCTATCAATCACAAGACTTCTGACTAATATGAGCCCTAAGTACAATTGTACATTTTGGAGATAATACGTAGTTAAGAAGAAAAACTACAATATAGTGATCACGGAATATCTTAGGAACTGTTCATTATGTATCTGATTACTATAAATCAACATACATATATATGATATATCTCTCAGTCAAAATGAATCCTATAAGTATGGTCAGATAAATAATTGAGCCAATAAATCGGACACATTACTTTCAGTATAAAAGAGTTTAGAAATTTTAATACAAGTGAAAGAAATTAATACAACAAGCATACAGATCAGAATACTCTTGACATCTTCAAAATCATTAAACACGGATATTGATCCAATCAGCCAAAAGACAACATTAGGTTGTAATGTTAGAACCACTCTGATTGGCTCATAAGTAACAATGAATCTGATAAGACGTTACGTCATCACAAAGGGTTGGACCAGAGTCTATAAGAGACCACGCCAAACGCTGCGCCGTACCCTTTGAGAAAGCCACGTTGGTGGCGAAACATGTTAGGGCAGTGAATTGTTGTTAGGCTTTAAGACAAACTTTTAATTAGCGAATGTTGAAAAAGGATATAGTACTTAGCCACGTTATTTAAACCATAGCGTTATAATTTTGAATGGCGATCAGCCAAAAATATATGAATGAATGGTGGAATTAATGTGTATTTAAGCCAATAGACCATTAATACAAAAATATAGCTAACTATAGCAGAACGCTGCAGCGGTGACTTAATCACACCAATACAATATAGAACGGCTAAACAGCCAATTGTATGAATGAAAGGTGGATTGTTTCACAACGAAGTTAATGGACTAGCTATATAAAACGTAAAGCTAACTGTAGTGCATTGCATAACAATAGCATGCGATGCTAGTAGTATTTAATTATTCTATACTGCTTGTGTGAAGCCCCTGGGCATTTGAACATGAATGAATGGTGGATTATCTCACAACGAAGTTAAAGGGCCAGCTATATAAAACATAAAGCTAACTGTAGGCATTACATAACAATAGCATGTGATGCCATTAGTACTTAACCATTCTATACTGTATGTGTGAAACCCCTGGGTATTTGAGTTAAATATCCTTAGAAACACAACATAATAACTTATGTAAAAATCCACACTGTATGGATTCTTATAACCGCTATATTCAAATGGCAACATTTGTATCAATTAATGAAAATTACACACAGCCTTGAAATTGTAACACGTATGTGTTAAGACACTGTTGTTCTCTTATCTAATACAATTGGTGCACACCATATAGATGTGTAACTCAATTCATTATTATAATTCTATTTAGAATATAGCCACACGTGTCATTATAATTTAAGGAGAATATCGGTACATGATACTAACTGTATGTCCAGGAATTAACGGCTTATAAGCACCAACATCAATGTGTATTATGTATTAAAAATTGTGTACCTATACAACTTAACCCGAGAGGGGAACCATATTGTATAAATATCCTCAAGGGCATAATGAAGTGGGAACTCTGCTCTATTATCTAGTGTGACCAGAGCCAATAACATTTTAAAATAACGGCCATAATCTCACAACTACAATTTAGTTAGCAAACCCTGCTTCACTAACCAAAAGAGCAATTTAATGACTGTAATACTGGATCACCAGAATTAAGGGCACTATTAGTTGTGAAGTACAATTATCATCTTATCAGAAGCACAAAATCAGGAACATGAAAAAATGAATGGGCATGCTCAAGAAGCACATATACTTGTATTCACAAGCACTATACTGTATACCTAATTCACTATAATAAGAGAATATCCTCGTGACCAGGAATAACAGAAGTACAAAATTATGAGCAAAATTGAATGTTCAAGAATTACATATATTTGTATTCACAAGCACTATACTATATACTAAAGTCGCCTAAATAAGGAGATATCCTCTTGATCAGGAATATTCCAATCCTGGGTCAAGAGATATTTCTCAGTGCATTTGCCTACGCTTAGCACATATATCCAGCATACAGTATCCTTCTCAACATTTTGCGCTTTTATTTATATATGTTTGTGTTTGTTTTGTGTAACATCCTAATAAAGGTTATATTTTAATTCTTACGGCATAGACCTATCCTCCTCAACATTTTGTGTTCTTATAATAAAATAAAATAAACTACAAATAAAAAACTAAATTTTAAATTTATAAAACCTAACAGTACGGAAAAAAATTAAAGAAATCTAACATTACAAAAATGAATAAACACTAAATTGCAAAAAATAAAAAACTCTGATTACAAAATATAATAAACAAAATTATCAAAAATAAAAACAATTACACCTAATATGATAGCCCTATAAAAATAAAAAAAAAACCCAAAACCTACAATAAACTATCAATAGCCTCAGAGGAGGCTCCTCCGTAGGTGCACAGGCGCATGTGAACCCACAGAGACAAAAGAAGAAGAAACATTTTTGGCTGAATAAATATAATTTTTCCAATCGCCCTCCTATTGGAAAAATTATATTTATTTACTCAGCCAAAAAAGGTCCAAGCCAGACTGTGTTTAAAAAATAAATAAAAAACAACTTTTCTTTTCAACATGCACATGTGGTAGAGTCTAGATACCTGGCATACCCCTCTGCCTGCAGGCGCCCACCAACCCAGCCCCTATACTTCTCTAATCGCACAGTTTATGCTATGCAAGTTAGCCGCCGATGTCATCACTCTGGTCACGTGCCGAAGGTTGACGAGGCACAGGAGCCTGTAGAGGGGGAAGGGGCATCAGACAGATAGCTTAATCCTTCTACAGCAATCAGCAGTACTGCAACGCAGGAAGAACTTGCTGAGCTTTGACAGGCAGACAGGAGCCACCTAAGATTACAGGTATGCTTTTTAGACTTATATGTTTATGTAATGATTGTATCATTATTTCATTAGAATAAAAGTGAACTTCAGAACATATGTGAAATTTGTCAGAATACCTTATCATAGTATGCCACACTATTTGGAATCTCTTCTGCACACTACTGGAAAGCATAGACACACTATGAATGACTGGGTCAAACATCAAACTGAAAATGTATATTTCTGTTTTATAACCAAACCTTAGAGAAAACCAACTTTATATTTTGTTAATTACTCAGTTCAGGGTAGTGGCAGATGAATAACGCTGGTCCACCATTAGCATTTGTGGGGCACCTCAGCTCAGTCCCCTGTATTTCCTGCCCCATGCATAGCCAACCTGTGTCCCAACAGTGTGTACTATAGGTACTGCATTTAGCACCCAGGATGGTCAATGACTCTTCTGGGGTTAATATGATTAGGACACTGGACAGTAGGTGACACTGCAATATTTTATTACTGCATGGTAAGTGACAGTGCTGCATATTATTACATTTTACTTTTTATTTCATCCTTGACCCTGACTCCTATATTTAACTGCTGCAGATATGCAGGAACCCTACATATTATTACATTTTATTTTTTAGTCGTAAATGTATATTTCATTTTAACAATATATCTATTGTTACACCCCATATTAAATAACCCACGAGCCGCCACTGAATAGCCCTTAAAAGGGCCTTTTGTAGGGCATTGCCTTAAGTTAAACAGCTCTTTTACCTAGAAAAAATACTAAGTCCCACCAACAGTAAAACCCCCACCCAACCAACCCCCAAAAATAAAAACCTAAGCCTAATAAAAACCTAAGCTACCCATTGCCCCTAAAGGGGCATTTGTATGGACATTGCCCTTAAAAGGGCATTCAGCTCTTTTACTGCCCCTAAAAGGGCATTCAGCTCATTTAAAAGCCCAAAGCCCTAATGTTTAAAAAAAAAACACCCCAAAAAGTTTTTAAAAAAACCTAATACTAACCCCAGAAAATCTACTCACGGGTCCGGACATCCATCTCCATCCAGGCGGCGAGAAGTCCTCATCCAGACAGCAAAAAGTCTTCATCCAGGCGGCGACACCTTCACCAATCTCGGAGACGCCTTCTATCTTCATCCCGGTGGCGTGGAGTGGAGCTATCCTGAACGGTGATGACATCCTGCGTGGATCGTCCTCTTCATGCGATCAACGCCGTACACTGAAGTTAAATACAAGGTACCCATTTCAAATTCAAATTCAAATCAGTCAATAGGATGAGAGCTTCTGAAATCCTATTGGCTGTTCAAATCAGCCAATACGATGAGAGCTTCTGAAATCCTATTTTTTTTTAAATCATGTAATTTAGGATTTTTAATTGGTAGTTTTTTTATTTTATTAGAATAGTTATGTTAGGTTAATTTATAGGGGCCTATTTATCAAAGCGTCAACTGAAAATACGCTTTAATTCCATGTCGTAATTGTTGTGAGATTGATCCAGCGTAGTTATCAAAGCATCAAGATCGGCAAATGGTGAAATTTGTGACGTACAATACGATCCCGTGAACTAAATCTGATGCAGATCGATGCAAGTTGAAAACCGTGGTATTCGAGCGGAATTGTGTTCATTCCTCCTTTTCAACACTATTTGTAGCTCTCACGAAGTTATCAAACATTCTATATTTACGCTTGCGTCTTTTCCGACTCAGCGTACCTAGTTTTCAATCCACCACCCTTGAGGTCGTGGATGCCATAGAAGTCAATGGGAGTCCGTAAACACAGAAAGCTTATGTTCGCTGCTGCAAGAGAATGAAGTATATTAAATAATAAAAGTAAATTATAATCTTTATTAAATTTGTTTACCCTTGCTAAATCAAACAATATTATTGCTACACATTTGGTGCACTAAAAAGTATAGGGATTAAATGAAAAATACATTACTACTTATGGATTATGCTACAACTTTGTCTCTCATTACAAAGCAAGGGGACAATATTATTTCTACATATTTGGTGCAAAGTTTTTTCCCAAACTTGTTGCACTAATAGATCTAGAGATAAAAATAAAATAAATGCACAACATAATATAGCTAACTTCCTTTTTATTTTTTGTGATAAATCTATGTGCACCATGTTTATGCCATGTAATACAAGTCCCACTCTTCACTTTGCGCCATATTTGACTCAAAACTTTTCGCACCAATAATGACGCAAAATCCTAATTAACCCACACACTATGGACTTTTTCCACCACTTTTGATTGGAATATGCATAATCACATGATTTATGACATCTGATTCAAATATACATTATAAACTATCACTAACGAATCAAATTGTTCGATACTTGTGTCATTGATCACTCATCAAAACTTGTAAGTGCCATTGGTTACATTGTGTATTGTTACATTGTGTATTATACTTTGAAAGTATGTATATGTGAAATTAGTATTAAAGATAAACATTGATGCTGAAATTAGGACACACAGTGTAATATTTTAGACAAGGATTTTAAAATTCGAATTGATGTTTGATTCAATAAAATCCTGAAGGGACAGTATACACTCATTTTCATATAACTGCATGTAATAGACACTACTATAAAGAATAAGATGCACAGATACTGATATAATAATCCAGTATAAAACTGTTTAAAAACTTACTTAGAAGCTCTCAGTTTAGCTCTATTGAAAAGGTAGCTGGAAAGCCCACTGCAAGACACTCCCCCCTCCCCCTTCTTTTGCATATGAAAAACTCTTTACACAAACAGGAGCAGAAATTAAAATCACCTCTTTACTTACATGCTATTTTCAGTGTATTTCTTCCTTCTCTTGAATTTCTTTTTCAGTAAGAAATGTCATCTTATATGCCAGCCCATTTTATAACACCTATGTAGATGTAGATTTTAAAAATAGATTGCAATCAGGAGGGGTTAGACAGGTGCAGAGAGAAAACTGGCCCAGTTTTTAAAGGGTCAGGAAACCACAAAATATTCTTTCATGATTTGGATAGAACATACAATTTTAAACAACTTTCAAATGTACTCCTATTATCACCTTTGCTTCATTCTCCTGTTATCCTTTGCTGAAGGAACAGCATTGCACTAGCTAGCTGAACACATCTATTTAGCCAATCAGAAGAGACAAATGTGTGCAGGCACCAATTAGCAGCTAGCTCCCACTAGTGCAATACATTTTTACTTTCCTATCCCTTTAAAATATCCATTGATTTCAAATAAATACCGGTACATATGATACTCTGATTACATGTTATATTCGCAATTATTCCTGCTCAGAATAATAATACATTTACACTATATACATATAGTGGTATAAATAAGCACAGAGTAATGACAGATAACATTGTTTGAAGCAAAAAAAGGAACTTAGGGACATGCAAATATGTTTGCAAAAGATTTCTGACATAACACACACACACACACACATATATATATATATATATATATAATATATATATATACATACACACACACACACAAGTATGTGCAAGGATATATGTACAAAATCTAGCATTAATAATAAATTAAAAAAGATGACTCCTAGAAATACAAATACACATTAATTTCTGTGAAAGTATCATATAACAAAACAATATAAAAATAACTTTCTATAAACTATTGTTTGTTGAGGTATACATCAATCTATTTCTTGGACATTAACAGCTAAAAACTAAAAGATTATTTTTAGAGAAATGTGCTTGTTCATGGACAGTTAAGAAATGGTATAAATAAAGTTGGGAAAAAAACAGAATAACCGCAACATCGATGACTGTTAGTTAACACTAGCCCGATGCTCTTCGCACCGTACTTGACGCGCATGTTTTTGACGTTTTTTTTATAAATAAGGAGAACGTATTCAGGTCCCTGGCAGCGATGTCTTGCGAGCGTATTGACACCAGCGCATGCAACATAGTTGACGCTTTGATAAATAGGCCTCATAGTTTCAACTTAGGTTTTTTTTTATTTTACAGGTAAGTTTGTATTTATTTAAAGATAGTTATATTGTAATTTTAATTTAAGGTTAGGGGGGTGTTAGGTTTAATTTAGTGTTTTTCAATGTGGGAGGCCTGCGGTTTAGGGGTTAATAGGTTTAGTTTAGTAGTTACGATGTGGGGGACTGGAGGTTTAGGGGTTAATAGGTTTAGTTTATTAGTTACGATGTGGGGGGCTAGAGGTTTAGGGGTTAATACTTTATTATAGTATTGGCGATGTTTGGGGCTGTCGGTTTAGGGGTTAATAGGTTTATTTAGTGTTGGCAATGTCGGGGGCGGTGGTTTAGGGGTTAATAGGTTTATTTAATAGTCGCAATGTGGGTGGGCGGCAGATTACGGGTTAATAAGTTTAATATAGTGTTTGCGATGCAGAAGTGCGGCGGTTTAAGGGTTAATAGGTGGTTTATGGGTGTTAGTGTATTTGTAACATTTTAGTTATGAGTTTTGTGAAACATTTTTGTTTCGCAAAATCCATAACTACTGCTCTCCGATGGTGGAATGAATCGTGTCGGTATAGGCTGTAACGCAAGCATTTTAGCCGGACCGCCCAACCTGTAATACGGAGCTATGGAAAATCCTGCACTCAAACGTAATTTTTTTGAGTGCGGAATGGATGCTGCGTAACAGGCTAAAATGCTTGCGGTTTAGCTATACCGCAGCGACTCATAATATGCGTTCCCGGCCATTCCAGCACAATGGACAATTTTTCAGCGGTAATCTAGCCGATAGGGAGATACATGTTTGTCTACACATGTTGTTTAATTACACACAGAATAATACATGCTGCACTATTATCACAATTTGACTATATACACATACACACAAGGGGGCCGATTTATCAAGTGTCTGGCGGACATGATGCGCTGTAGCGATCATGTTTGTCAGAAATCGATAAATGCCGACAGCGTATTCTGGTGAACTGCCTGTGCAATGCCAACCCGTGCAGATTTGCGGCCAATCAGCAGGGGTGTCAATTAACCCAATCGTATGAGACTGCTGCTTCTTAACTTAAAAAGGAGTATATGGCCCTGTTTGGGCAGTGATAAATTGGCCCCTATGTGTTTTATACATGTTGCTATGGCAACATCACAGAGTTTCTTGATAATAACAGGTACAATACGTATCCTTTTGTGAGTGTGATTAGAATTGAACTCACTAGTCATAATTATATAACATGTGGTGAGATGGTTCATTATATAAGCTGGATCATATATATAGCCAAATACAAGCTGCTTTGGGTACATGTTGATATGGTAACCTACATGGCAACATAATGATACTGGAGCATAGTGTATCCATCAATTGTGACAGGCTTGAAACAAGGCTATACTAAGTTTCTTTACTTGGCATGATTGACATATGCATCACTTGGTTCAGTAAATGGTTTGTTATATTAGTTTACATTGTTTTACACAAATTGATTTGATTACACTGCAATACTGGAAGTGACGCTGTGACAACTTCTGTTTTTTCGGTATGGCGAAATGCATCTGTGCATTCCAGGGCACTGTTGAGCGCGAAATTTGAGAGATGGGGTATGTGATTATTTTTTACACATCTTGCACTATTTATTGTGGCATTGTACACTTGTTTAACTATTCAGAAGAAGGGGACATTTGATCCCCAAAACATCAATCAAATAAATATTGACACTGTTTGTCTCCTGAGAGTGCATCTTTTATTGCTGGAATATATATATATATATATATATATATATATATATATATATATATATATATATATATATATATATATACAGTATATGTCAAGTAAATTGTGTAAACTTGATAATAGAAGTAAATTGCAATGTTTATAACATTTGACACTCTCTCTGAATCAATAAAGCTTTGAGATAACTATCCATTTAAAAAATAAAAATGACATAGTTTACTATCCCTTTGTTCATCAGTTAATTTAATCCCTAATGAAATCCAAATTAGTAAATTATCCTTAATAAAGCTGCAGTCGCCAGGAGGAGCAGGCTGTCATCTGCATACACAGAAGTAAAATCAGAGGTCAAGTCCAGTAGGAACGCATGGGAACGGAGTTCCAGCACTATTTTTGCAGGTGGAACTATGTTCCCCCTGGACAGAAAAAGGAAACACTTCAGTAAACACTGCTGCTGCTGGTGGGAGGAGTTTGATCACAGTCTGGTTAGAGGGATAGTGAGATCCTCTAGTAATGGGCAGTAACTCTTCCTACAATACACTAACTGCAAGCAAGTCAGTGGCCCTGCTGTGTAATTACCCCATACTCTGCGGCACACATAGGGTTATTTAGCTCCCCTAAGCAGAAATAGGACTATTGTGCCTCAAGTGGGTGAGACTCTATGACAGAGGAGGAGGTCTCATTCTGCCCTGGAAAGGAAGGAGAGAGGAGGAAGGAGGGTGTGAGGAAAGAAAGCTAAGCTGGCTATGCACCATGTTTAAAACAAAGTATGGGATACCCTGGATCTTGATGTTAAACAACAGGCATCCATGTGTGTCTAGTTTAGTTATTTTAAAGATGTTTTAAAAATAGTTCAGTGTTTCATGAAAGAAACACATTTGCTCATCAAGCAGGGAAGAGTCATGTCCTTCCAGATTCCTGTTTTCTCTCTTACTGGAATTCCTTTTAGTTCTTTAAGAGATAGCTAGGTTCTTCAAGAGATAGCTAGGTTTGTAAAGGAAATACATATGTACCCACAAAAGAAAATAGTCCTTGCAATTAAAAGTGTTTGGTTCGTGAAACATCTTGAAGTAGGTTAAGCCAAATTACTTTATTTTATGCACCAATAGTATGTGTAGTCTGTTTATCTATGTTAGTGTCTGTATGTCTATTAATTTTTGGTAAGCAGACCAGATTCTCTGCAGAATGCAGACCTGTGCAAGATAATGTATTTGCTGCAGATTCAATCTTACCAGTTCCATCCCACTGTGCCCTCATGTCCTCTGCCAGTGTTACTTGCTTCATATTTACTTGGTATATGTGATATTGGTAAATGAAAATGACACTCAGGTACCATGTGACCATAATTTTACTTTAAATCACATTAGCATTGTTTTATACTATTTACAGAGTGAGAGCACACAAAAACCTTATCACAATCATGATATCAGATGTTTACATTACAGAGACTTACACATCCTGAGGGCTAGGGAGTAACATGTCCTAAAATTTTACTAAGGCACTTATCTTTTTGGATTATTCAACATCATATATATACAAATGCCCCTTAATTTTGTTCTAAAAATTGAGTGTCTCCCTTCTCAGTATTGAGGATCAGTATCTGATGAATCCTAATCAGATGAATATCTCTCTCTCTCTCTCCCTCTCTCTCTCTCTCTCCAGTCATGATATCCAAAATCTTGAAGTTAGCATATCTGAGTCTTTCGCTCTCATGCTAACTTTTTACTTTCAACTTGTAATACATGCTCTAAACTGGCTGTGCTAAAATTTAAACTTGAGTGTGGTTAGAACGCAAGTGGAAGAAAAATGTGTGCAATACTTGTAATCTATCCCTAAGATATATGTGTTTTCAACAATATATAACACTACAAGCACTACTGCCCTTTATTTCTCAACACATGTGCATGCTTCTGATCCTACTTATCGAGGTATGCTCTTCAACAAATCCCAAGAGAACAAAAAAAATCTGAGAAGTAGCATGGGAAATTTGATAAAATGCATGTTCTATCTAAGTAATGAAAGTATAAGTTTTAAATTTGAGTTTTATTCAATCGAGATATCTGCATATGGTTATCATGCCTTCAACACTACCTGGTGACGTCACCGAAACAATTACTTGCTCCTTAAAATCATGCTACATTCTAACAGCTGCTGCAGCTCTTAACCTAACAATGTTTACCGGTAAGAGAAATTCCTTGTGTATCACTTTTTATTATGTATATTTCACCAGAGACCAATTCTTAGCCTCATTTACTGCAGTAGGAAACTCAGTTCAGAGAGTAATAACCACACTGCTGGAGAGTGCAACCCCATTATATGTTACCCAGCAATAGTATGGTTTGCTAACTACACAGTAAATTATATGTTTATAAATTGTAACCCGCATACAATCTTTTCGCCAGGATTGATACTTTGTGTAATTTGAATCCTGTCCACACCATCAGCTACATATCATTAAATACTCTGTTACTATTAATAGAATTAACTGTAACACTCCTGACTAGTATGTCTGCAGTTGTGGTTCACACTTTCATGTTTTATTTCAGGAGTTACTGAAAGTAACCGACCAAGAGCTCGCTTTCATTGGGTCGTAATTCGGTTTGCGTGCACTCGCAAACCGTTAAATATGCTGTCGAGCGCAATATCGTTTATCAACTGTTTCCAATGTCGCGTTATACCTCAATATCGGCATCCAGACTTCGGCTGCCGAAAGATCTTTGCATCCCATAGAAAGTAATAGAAGCCGTTAATCAATAAATTATACCAGGTTTCCAATGAAAGAGCTAACCGTTAATACACTATCGGGGGCTGTCGATACATTGAGAAATATTACACACAGCTCAACTAGGTGTAAAGGAGGAAAAAGGAGCTTTTTTGAGGATTGTTTCTCATTCAAAATTGCAAATCACAAAAACATTTATGAGTGTTTCAATGTACAAATAATATTATATATGCTACATTTATTGGTCCTATGTATAGGAATATTTGCACCCATGTTTTCATAGAAATATCAATATGTATGTACATAGAAAAATATATGCAAGCATTTATCTACCTATACAAAATGAAACATTTGCCCAGGGATGCTATAAATATATTCTCAATACATATATAAATATAATTATATCTAATAATAATCTTCTCTGACATGTATATATATATATATATATTTGACCTATATAAATCATATAATTTCAATAATTACTTTTAATTGTTATGATAAAGGCTGATATATTTAGATAGAAAAATATAATAATTGCATTCAGTGTCTTTGAATTTCTGATATGTAACTACATATATGTTGAAATTATAGTTCATATAAAGTTCATATAAAAAATAAAAGTCATGAGTATACTTTCAAACTGTTAATTAAATTAAGGATTAGATGATTTGAAGATAAGCCCCCCCCCAAAAAAAAATGTTATTCATTGCAATCACCAGTTTCATATATGTTAACAAGCAACACACAGCTATAAAAAAAACACCACACCTAGCCTAACCTCAGAACAGATATTTCAAAATGCAGGGTGAGAGAGAAGCTGACAATGCTGAAGTTAGACAGTGTAGGCCTGACATCCCCAGAGTGAGGCTGGATATAGAAACCCTGAATGAGCAGCAGGTTGTTGAAAGTTTCAGGCTCACCAGGGAGAAAATATATCAGTTATATGCCCTGTTGCAAGACAGGCTGGAAAGCCAGGACTATTCAAGCAGGACTGTCCCTGGAATGACCAAACTACTAGGGGCACTTCATTTTTTGGCTTCTGGATCCTTTCAGGTGACAGGGGGCATTGTATTTGGGGTGCATAAGTCCACTTTTTCTAAGCATCTTTCACAAGTTCTTGATGGACTTTATGATAATTGCAGATTTTTTTTTCCCCACATCACCCAGAGGTTAGCGTGATGTTAAGAGGGACTTTTTTCTTTTAGGTGTCTTTGGGGCCATTGACTGCACTCATATTGGTCTAAGACCCCCTGTGTGCAGGGAGATACTATTTAGGAATCGCAAACACTTCCACTCCTTAAATGTGCAGATTATATGCGATGCAAACATGCGTATATTAAATGTCGTGCAAGGGTTCCCAGGAAGTAGCCATGATGCCTACATCCTCATGTATTCTGGTGTGTGGAGATTGTTTGAGACAAATCAAATGTCTGAAGGACATCTCCTCGGTAAGTGTTTATTTATATATTATGATGCCTTCATGTGTCCAATGTTTTGACATTTTATTGTTTCATTGCTTTATAATCCTTTATGTATGTGTCTAATGGGGTGTAATTGTTTAAATAAATAAAATGTTAATCATTTCAAAAGATATATATTAACTATGTCATAGTTAGTAAGACATATGCATAAAATTATTTTGTCATACATTGCTTTATTGAAAGATGTGTGTTTATATATATATATATATATATATATATATATATATATATATATATTTATATATATATATATATATGCAACCAGGTTGTTGGGCCTGCTGAATTAAGGTAAAATATATTTATTTTATGCTCTTGTATGTCAGAAATATTGATTGTGCCTTGCAAAATGCTCACTATAATCTGTGTTTGTGCACATACATGTGTTGCTTGATTATCTATTGTGTGTGTGTATATATATATATATATATATATATATATATATATATATATATATATATATATATATATATATATATATATATATATCACTCTATCACAGACATAACAATGTTGTACTGAGTGCATTTAAAGGTACAGTCAAAATCAAAATCATCTATTATCAGTGAAGCATTTATAAATCTTTCTGCTTGAATATAAATATATTTATATATGTAAAAAGGTTTAAAGATTTATAAGATCAAACCAGGAATGTAGTTAACTCATTAGTATTTGATTTGTCTTCACATTATATTATAATCATATTTCTTGTTGTTTTAATACAGATATAATGAAGCACATATCAGAACACATAATAATAAAAGACTGTTTGGGGTTCTAAAAATGCGCTTTCGCTGCCTGGACAGATCGGGGGGGATCTACAATACAGTCCTGAAAAAGCAATAAAAATCATAGTGGCATGTTGCTGTCTACATAACATGGCAAAGGAGCATGGGATTTTGAACGACTTACTTCCACCACCACAGCCCCCAGGTGAAATTTTTGAGCCTGATGTAATTAATCATCCCCAACCACTCAATGCCTATTTGGAGAGAACTGCAACTATTCGAGATTTCTTTTCAGGTATTTTTGTAGCATTGTAATGAGACATTTTAGTTATTTATTATTATGTTTTTTAATAATACACATTTGTTTCTTATAATGTTTTACAGATTGAAGATTGTCAGTTACATAATCTCAGAAATGGAATACCACTCCCCTTCCTCTCGCCTCATCCCCATATTTTCCACATTTTCCCTAAATAAATGTGTATTCTTGGTATCATTTTTTAAAGAGCAACAATGCACTCCTGGTTAATAAAAATGAGTATACAGGGAGTGCAGAATTATTAGGCAAATTAGTATTTTGACCACATCATCCTCTTTATGCATGTTGTCTTACTCCAAGCTGTATAGGCTCGAAAGCCTACTACCAATTAAGCATATTAGGTGATGTGCATCTCTGTAATGAGAAGGGGTGTGGTCTAATGACATCAACACCCTATATCAGGTGTGCATAATTATTAGGCAACTTCCTTTCCTTTGGCAAAATGGGTCAAAAGAAGGACTTGACAGGTTCAGAAAAGTCAAAAATAGTGAGATATCTTGCAGAGGGATGCAGCACTCTTAAAATTGCAAAGCTTCTGAAGCGTGATCATCGAACAATCAAGCGTTTCATTCAAAATAGTCAACAGGGTCGCAAGAAGCGTGTGGAAAAACCAAGGCGCAAAATAACTGCCCATGAACTGAGAAAAGTCAAGCGTGCAGCTGCCAAGATGCCATTTGCCACCAGTTTGGCCATATTTCAGAGCTGCAACATCACTGGAGTGCCCAAAAGCACAAGGTGTGCAATACTCAGAGACATGGCCAAGGTAAGAAAGGCTGAAAGACGACCACCACTGAACAAGACACACAAGCTGAAACGTCAAGACTGGGCCAAGAAATATCTCAAGACTGATTTTTCTAAGGTTTTATGGACTGATGAAATGAGAGTGAGTCTTGATGGGCCAGATGGATGGGCCCGTGGCTGGATTGGTAAAGGGCAGAGAGCTCCAGACGCCAGCAAGGTGGAAGTGGAGTACTGGTTTGGGCTGGTATCATCAAAGATGAGCTTGTGAGGCCTTTTCGGGTTGAGGATGGAGTCAAGCTCAACTCCCAGTCCTACTGCCAGTTTCTGGAAGACACCTTCTTCAAGCAGTGGTACAGGAAGAAGTCTGCATCCTTCAAGAAAAACATGATTTTCATGCAGGACAATGCTCCATCACACGCGTCCAAGTACTCCACAGCGTGGCTGGCAAGAAAGGGTATAAAAGAAGAAAATCTAATGACATGGCCTCCTTGTTCACCTGATCTGAACCCCATTGAGAACCTGTGGTCCATCATCAAATGTGAGATTTACAAGGAGGGAAAACAGTACACCTCTCTGAACAGTGTCTGGGAGGCTGTGGTTGCTGCTGCACGCAATGTTGATGGTGAACAGATCAAAACACTGACAGAATCCATGGATGGCAGGCTTTTGAGTGTCCTTGCAAAGAAAGGTGGCTATATTGGTCACTGATTTGTTTTTGTTTTGTTTTTGAATGTCAGAAATGTATATTTGTGAATGTTGAGATGTTATATTGGTTTCACTGGTAAAAATAAATAATTGAAATGGGTATATATTTGTTTTTTTGTTAAGTTGCCTAATAATTATGCACAGTAATAGTCACCTGCAAACACAGATATCCCCCTAAAATAGCTAAAACTAAAAACAAACTAAAAACTACTTCCAAAAATATTCAGCTTTGATATTAATGAGTTTTTTGGGTTCATTGAGAACATGGTTGTTGTTCAATAATAAAATTAATCCTCAGAAATACAACTTGCCTAATAATTCTGCACTCCCTGTATGGGTGAGCCAATGACAACCAGGATATATATGTTGCCAACAATAAACAGCTCCAACATAGGTTCTATGCTACTCCAAATCTTACCTAGATAAAACTATTATCAAAGGATACTAAGAATATTAAGCAATATAAAGAATATAATTATATTGGATTGGCTTGTAAATATATATGTTTTAGCAAAATAATGGACTCAAATATTTTTGTTATGTTACTTTAAATTAAAGGGATAGTGTATTTCCAATAAAACATTCATGAACCAGATAAATCATTCAATTCCAATCAACTTACATATGTACTCATAATCAATTTAACTTAGTTATGTTTCTTATTTCAGTCATGTATTTAAGTTTAGGAGCCGTTCCATTTAATGTTCATCACCTGTGGTGCAGTTTCTAATTGTTGCCTAAATTTAGACAACAATCTCCAAGTGCTCCCCATGTGCAGAATCAAAATGGGTAGATTCCTAAGCTAACATTCCTGTTTTACAAAATTACAGATAATAATGAAGTAAAATAGATTATAGGAGTACATATTTAAGTAAATAAATACTGCATGCTCATGAGTTTAATTTTGAATAGACTATCCCTTTAAGAAATATGTCAGATGCTCATTTTAAAGAGACAAATCCAGATATAGTATAATCCTTAAAATAAACATACATTGCCAATACATACAATCCCCTGAGATTGCACAGTTGAATGGCATGGTTACCTGATAATAATAATAATAATAATAATATAGAAAAATAATTCAAAGGAAATAAGTTGTTCATCATGAAGATGAGATTTATTATTACAGATTTACCCTCATTCAAAAGTAATTTTCAATGTGAAAATCATTGAACAATTTATTCAATACAAATCGATGACACATTAAAGTACAATTGTGCATAGTACTAATATTTATAAGATATATGTGATATCATGTTTTCTAAAGCAGAGATTAAATTTACTATATTTAGAATATTAACTAAAATACATAAGTTCTAAATATTACATACTTCAAGAGATATGAAGTATTGTCTTTAACATGGAGTTATTGAAACAATTTAAAAGTGCATTGTGCATTGTTCCCAGAGCCTGTGTCTGTTCATATGATGTCAATTAAAATGTATTAATCACATCTATATCATGGCAATCACATATATGTTGTGCATACATCAGTGCTTAAATATCATAGAGATGCATTTTTCTAATGACAAAAAGGAGTGCATTAGTCATGATAGGTATTTGTCATGATAGGTTTAGGTTTCAGATATTACATTCCACATATGACTATAAGAATGAATGCAAAGTATTTGGCCATATCAACAGGAAGGAGTATTTACTTTTCAACTCTTCTACAACTGGATAGCCCTTATTAGCTTCAGCCAAAGGAGCAAACAACAACAGCAAAAATATGTATATTTATGAGATGGAAATCGCACTTAAAAAAGTGTTTTAGTGCAAAAAATTAGATATGATATATCTTGGGGGGAATATTAATTAATTCTTGCGGTGGGATTTGGACTTTGGAGGAGAGGTACTTGGGGGGGAAGTGTGGCGTCTTGTGCGCCTCCCACCAGCTGAATGTGAGGCTAACAGATATAATTCAGGGTCCTGCAGGGAGATAACGGAGAATGGAGTTTGCAGCCTATCCTAGGCATTATAAATGTCTATTTGGCTCTGGATTCTGCGGAAAGCCTGCTGCTGCTGGAGCCTGGACAGCCTAAGCTCTCTATATATCATCTTCTGTATATCATCCTGATGCGACTGTGCCAGACCCTGTTGTAGACCTGGTGTCTCAGGAACAAATTGTTGGCTGGTTCCAGGGCTGTCTCTCTGTATTGTTGACTGGGAGGTTGTCTGTGATGGCACTGTTTGAAAAACATTGGTGGGTGCAGTGGGTCGTGGTGGTGTGGATTCCTGGTGTGCCATAGGAGTGGGAGGCATATAGTATAGATGATGCAGATCTGTATGCTGCCGTGGTGGGCGCATCATCTGTTGTGGTGGGTGCAGCTGTTGCAAATAGTGCAGCTGTTGCGGTGGGTGCAGCTGTTGCTCTGAGTGCAGCTGTTGCAGTGGATGCAGCTGTTGCTGTGAGTGCAGCTGTTGCGGTGGGTGCAGCTGTTGTGGTGGGTGCAGCTGTTGTGGAGAGTGCAGCTGTGCAGTGGGTGCAGCTGCTGCGGAGGGTGCAGCTGTTGCAGTGGGTGCATCTGTTGTGGTGGGTGCATGTACTGCCAGTGTTGAGGAGAATGTGTCTGCTGGGGTTCATACCCCATAACATGGTATGTCACCCCCGAGGTAGATGGAGAAGGGCCTGACACATCCTCTACCTCATATGCCCTGGGCTGCTGCATATCACCTTCTAGGAGGCTGATATAGGAGGTAGTTTCCCAATAGACATCCTCCTCCTCCTCCGTGAATGCAGGATCATCCTGCTGTGGTATTGGTGCATCTTCATAGTCCCCCTGTTCGGAACCTACAAGAAAATATATGTACACATTATCTATCTAATAGAATATATTACTTTGTAGCATAACAATACAAACAATTAGATTTAAAATTATTGTGTATATGTACATACATACATACCTAACTACATACATACATACATACACACATACATACACAGATACATACATACATATAGTGTGTTTGGTATACCATAACTGATGAATCTTTATAGATTGTGTCTTAAAGGAACATTGTAAATAACAGATTTATATGAAATGTTTTATATTATTGAATATTATATTATCAGTATCCTTCCTTGTCGGAGCAGATATACTATACAGAGTGCACGCTGAACATATTAAATACAACTATGTAAATTGACATTTGTAGCTAAAAGCAGATGGATATTTATGAACTAAAACATATATACAACATATATTTGGTTATATTTAATATAGAATATTCACCTTCATACACCTCTTCAGCTGGCACAGAGGTGTCCATTATCCCCTTACATCCGTGAACAGCTTCACCCAAGATGACATTGGACAGCATCTCCTCCCATGACTTCATGCAAATCTTCTTAGAAGGACCACCACCTGTCCCACATACATATTTAGCCTGCTGCACCATCTTGGCCTTGGTTTCCCTCCTGCAGTCATGATATCTATGTTTTATGCTGGCAGTAGAACGATTGCGTCCTAAGCAGCTGACTGCCACTCGAATCTCCTCCCAAAACTTGTTCCTGACACCCGCCCTCAGGTTAGGGTTCTCCAGCTCAGGTGCCCTCTCCAAGTAGGCCTCAACAAGAGCCTCCTTCTCCTCCTCTGAGTACCTCTCCTCTCTTAGCCTGCCCTTCACACCTGAAGGGCCAGCAGAAACAGACTCTCCCTCCTGTGACTGGGGACCAGCCCTCTCTCCCTCCTCTGTCCCTGCAGGTTGTGACAGGCTACCACCAGCCCCACCCCCACTTGCCACAGTCTGCCCCACTCTCCCTCTTCTTTGTGTGCCTAATTGAGGCTGGCTCCTCCTCACTCCTCCCACCTCCACTTCTCTCTCCTTCCATCCTCTGCCAGGGTTTGAGGAAGGACAAATCCTCCACCCAAACCTCGGCTCCTAGACCTGCCCATACTCTTCCCTACTTTCCCCCTCCCCCTATCCACCCTCTCCACTGCCCTCCCCCTAGCCACCCCCTCCCAACTCCACTAGGCCTATCCATCCCTTTCTCCTGACTCTAACCTAACACTAAAGTCCCTAATTTACCTACCTACACTAATTCACCTAACTAAACACTAAATTATATATCCCCAAAACTAACTACCTAACCTATCTAGACCCTAACTATCTCTATTCTATATCCCTGCAAATAAAAAAAAATGTGGGGTAAAAATAAACAAAGGGATGTAAATGAAAAAAGGGATGGGCTAAATATTAAAATAAAAAAGAATTATAAGAAAATAAAAGAAAAATAATAAGGGATGGGCTTTATAGTCAAATGAAATAAAAAAATATGGGATGTTTAAAAAAAAAAAGGATGGGCAAAATGTATAAATGAAAAAAAAAGTGAAATAAAGTTATATAGTGGGGAAGGCAACCAATAATAATAGTTAAAGGGGAGATGGGAAGTGGGATAAGGGGGTTAATGAAAGGAGTAATTAAGGAAGATGGGGATATGGGGGTTAATAAAATAAAAAAAGATGTGAATGTGTTTGTATCAAATACAAGTGTGTGTGTGTGTGTTTGTGTATATAAAATAATGTGTGTTAATTAACTAATGTATGGATGTGTGTGTGTGTATTCCTAATATTATATGCGGCCTACAATAAGAATATATGAAAATGAAATATCAAACTCTCCACTAACTCTCAAACAACTTTCAAAACCACCAAACTCCTACCAGCGCAACTAGCTCCCGTGTCTTTCTCTCTAGAGGCGATCACAGGTAAAGAGTGCAGGCGCAAGCCGTTATTCTTATAGACAGAGGTCGAGTTACCATGGCAATGCATTTGTTATGGCGCGCTTTTCGTCAAATCTGACATCGGTTGGCAGCACAAACTTACGTACGGCCGAAAAGAGCGACTGCGCGCAACACGCTAATCTTTTCAATGGAAACCTGGTACTAAAATGGAGCCGTAAATTACTTTTAGCTGTCGGCTGCTTCGGTAGCTTACGGCTCCATTTTTTTTTTTTTTTTTTAAATAATTTTTTTATTGAGGCAAGAGATAACAATAAAACAAAAGATATGTCCAGATATAAATCAGATTTGAGGAAAACAGCAGGTCTTAAGACATTAAGAGAGAAGTGGGGGTGCTTAGGTTGGGTGTGTACGTAGTGTGTAATTTCATATGTAAAAATAATAATAAATCACAATTGCACAGCCAGCTTGATTAAACAGACAAAAGTTCATAAACTTGCTATGTCAGTGGGTCAACCCCAATCTCCCCTGACAATAGCCAAATTTGAATGAAAATGACATGTGTATATGAGTGTGAAACTCTCCAATGCAGTCAAATGATATCACTTTTAGTTATAACGAAAACAAACTCACCACAGTCCTGTTTCAGGTTAATCTTTCTCCTGTATCCTAGTGGTGTTGTTGATATTATTGTGATGCTCCTGTTTGCAACTGGTGAGTATCCAAGCTGGGAATTGCTAAACCTCCGCAATAGGGGAATTAAAAGGTGTTTGAACTCGCTGTGTGTGCTCACAATGGCCAAACAATTCAAGTCTCACAAGCAAAAGACAGTTTGGAGCACCAAAAAACGAGTGAAAAACAAAAATTTTGTTTAACAATAGGGTTAAATAACCCCAGGGTAAGAGTGTATAAACAATAAAGCGAAATACAGAGAACAAAAAGGCTGACCGGTTTCGGCGTGTGCCTTAATCCTAGCCTGCTTAAAAGTGTTAGTAAATTCACAACTTAAAAACCCACCTCTGTGTTTCAATTGGGTGTGAGATTCACACCTTTCTAATAGTTGACCAATGTTCAACTTCCTAATTTATCAGACACCTGTGTTGCCTACTGACATCACTTTTGTTATTAGGTGTGGCGATGTCGGTACAGCCCTCTTAAAGTTTTAACTGTAAACTTTCCTTTGCTGTCACCCAGACCACACAAAAGTGCTCATCGCCACATCTAATCTACTACTAAAACAAATTGTAGTTGCATAGAATTAGACCTATTGCTTATATAGCCAAAAATTGCATTTGTCTGTTCCCATTTATATATCGACATATCTCCGTGTATGAAATGCTGTCTAATATCTTACGTTCCTTGAACGTTACAACATCTTGGAATAGATAGAAAAAGTTGTGGAACCTGGGACTGCCTGGGTCCGATATTGCCCACCGTCTCTTTGTGTATGAATCTTCATAGCAAAAAGGATTTGAATACAGCTGTTCGAGGATGCGTGTGTATTTGTTTACTAAAGTGACGTGTAAGTCACACCTCTAGTAGCACCCTATAGGCTTGCGTGCCCCTCCGCTTTCACAGCATTACTTCGCCTTCCACTTAAATGATGTGCGTGGAGGAGGTGTGTTAGCAAAACCCCTAGCCTCTTGTTAGACGGATTCTACAATGTGACCACTCAAAGTGAAGTGCCCTCACTCAATCAATGTACGTTTATCCCTGGTAGATGTAGCTAAATGGCTCTATCCAGGAACTTATGCCGTACATCCCCTTGCGTTACTACTTAACTGTATAGAGTATGTGTGCTTCGCTAAGGGAGGGGGGGGGGGGGTTTGGGGGTGGGCAATCAAGGCTCTCATCAATATAAAGTTTAAGCAGATATTTTCTTTCTCTAAGAATACTGTAATGGATCTGCTCTGTGAACGGAACACTGTATAGCTTTTGCTCACTGGTACCTCATTATAATCGTGTGGGCATTGCTCTTAAACCAGTTAAATATCAAGTAATAAATTATTATGATTGAGTTATCCTTAGTTGTATGTGTTTTTAATTAATGTAGTTTGTATTCTTAAGTGCTGGTTAGAAATTGTTTGTGTTGTATGTAATTATAAGGGAAATAAGGGAAATGGGGGTAGGGGTAGGAACTAGAAAGGGGTATGAAGGAGAGGGGGAAAGAAGAGAGAAAGAAAGAGAGAGAGTGAGAACGAAGTGGTAAAGGAGGGTTATGAGTAAAGTGGGAGGAGAGGGGGGGAGGGGGGGTTTGGGGGGAGGTGGTGAGGGGGATTTAAGGGGGGAATAGGAGGGGGGGGGAAGGGTTAAGGGGAAAAAAATGGGAAAGGAGGGGGGGGGGGGTTTGGGGGGGGGGGGAAAGGGGGAAGGGAAAGGTTAGCGGGGACTGGGCCTGGAGTGTGTGTGACTACAGCTACCAAAAATTAATTAAATTCTGAGTTCAGGCCCTCTGGAGACCTGGTTCTCAACCGAAAAATCCAGAAGGCCTCCCTCTCTCCCAGTTTCCGGGTTCTATCAAGCCCTCTATTCTGTACAGGGACCTTCTCAATGATGGTCCACGAAAAGTACCTGGGATCTTTTTGGTGTATCACGGAAAAGTGATTGATCAGAGGCGTTGTTAATTCACCTGCTCTTATATCAGCCAGATGTTCCTTTATTCTGACTCGTGCCTCCCTGGTCGTTAGACCTACATATTGGAGGGCACAATGTGTGCATGATATTAGATATACCACGAAATTTGACCGGCAGTTTAGGCACAGTCTCTTCTGGAAAGTTTCACCTGTGACCAAGGACCTGAATGAATCCCCCACTACCACTCTTTCACATGCCTTACAGGAAAGATAATTACATCTAAATGTACCATTAAGTCTTAGCCAGGTTGAGCCACTAGTTTCTTCCTGTTTCAGTCTAGTGGGGGCTATTATGTTACCAATCGTACGATTCCTTTTGTAAGTGAATCGTATGCCTTCATTCACTATATCTTTTAATGCATCATCAGCCGAGAGTAATTGATAGTTATTTTTTATTATCTGGCATATCTGGTGGTACTGCCGTGAATAATCAGTTATAAACAGAATTTTGCTACCTTCTTTTAGTTGTTCCCACTCTTTCCTATCTTACCTCCTATTCCTATTTCTATTCTTTGGCCTTCTTTTAGATTGTTCAAGTAACTTAGCCCTGTCCATTCTACTGACCAAATTTCTTTCCTTGGTAACTATCGACTTTTGGTAACCTCTTTCTAACAACCTAGTTGTGAGCTCGTCCACTTGTTCTTCGTATATACGCTGACTAGTACAATTTCTTCTTAAGCGGATAAACTGCCCCCTTGCTACCCCTTTGAAAACCTTCTTTGGATGGCAGCTTGTTGCATGTAGGAGTGAGTTACCTGAGATCGGTTTTCGATAGGTTTCAGTCATAATTTTCTGACCTGTCTGGCCCTTCAGTGTGATATCTAAAAAGTTGACTGTGTGTTCCTGAACATCTGAAGTGAAACTGATCCCTGCCGTGTTTTGGTTTAGACCCTTGATAAACTCTTCCAGATCTTCTCTCGATCCCTTCCAGATGAACAACAGGTCGTCTATGAACCGTCGATACCATACTATCTCCTGCCTGAAGGGGTTTTGCTCTCCAAAGACGTGGGAGAGCTCCCACCAACCCATGAATAGGTTGGCGTACGAGGGGGCAAACTTGGCCCCCATAGCCGTCCCACGCCTCTGGAGAAAGAACTCCCCCTCAAACAGGAAATAGTTGTGGGTAAGAAGAAACTTAGTGACTCTTATAACATACACAATAAATGCCCGGTTCCCTGTGTACCATCTGGAGAGGAAGAATTCTAAAGCCTCAAGTCCCTTCTCATGGGGTATAGTGGAATAGAGAGACTTGACATCAACAGTTAACCAATGATAATTGCTTTGCCAAGTTACTTCAGTGAGTAAATTGAGGACATGTTTTGTGTCAGCTAAAAAGCTCCAAAGGGTGTTTACCATTGGCTGTAGAATGTCATCCAGCCATTCTGAAAGATGTTCAGTGAGTGAGTCGATCCCCTGGACATTATCAGTAGACTTATGTACTTTCGGAAGGTGATTAAACACCGGTATAGCCGGATTCTGTACAAGTAGATACGTTTTGGTTTCCTGATCAATAAAGCCCAGGTCTACCCCATCATCCACCAAGGAGACCAGTTGTCGCTGGAACCCCCCCTCCCTCTCCTCCCACTTTACTCATAACCCTCCTTTACCACTTCGTTCTCACTCTCTCTCTTTCTTTCTCTCTTCTTTCCCCCTCTCCTTCATACCCCTTTCTAGTTCCTACCCCTACCCCCATTTCCCTTATTTCCCTTATAATTACATACAACACAAACAATTTCTAACCAGCACTTAAGAATACAAACTACATTAATTAAAAACACATACAACTAAGGCTAACTCAATCATAATAATTTATTACTTGATATTTAACTGGTTTAAGAGCAATGCCCACACGATTATAATGAGGTACCAGTGAGCAAAAGCTATACAGTGTTCCGTTCACAGAGCAGATCCATTACAGTATTCTTAGAGAAAGAAAATATCTGCTTAAACTTTATATTAATGAGAGCCTTGATTGCCCACCCCCAAACCCCCCCCCTCCCTTAGTGAAGCACACGTACTCTATACAGTTAAGTAGTAATGCAAGGGGATGTACGGCATAAGTTCCTGGATAGAGCCATTTAGCTACATCTACCAGGGATAAACGTACATTGATTGAGTGAGGGCACTTCACTTTGAGTGGTCACATTGTAGAATCCGTCTAACAAGAGGCTAGGGGTTTTGCTAACACACCTCCTCCACGCACATCATTTAAGTGGAAGGCGAAGTAATGCTGTGAAAGCGGAGGGGCACGCAAGCCTATAGGGTGCTACTAGAGGTGTGACTTACACGTCACTTTAGTAAACAAATACACACGCATCCTCGAACAGCTGTATTCAAATCCTTTTTGCTATGAAGATTCATACACAAAGAGACGGTGGGCAATATCGGACCCAGGCAGTCCCAGGTTCCACAACTTTTTCTATCTATTCCAAGATGTTGTAACGTTCAAGGAACGTAAGATATTAGACAGCATTTCATACACGGAGATATGTCGATATATAAATGGGAACAGACAAATGCAATTTTTGGCTATATAAGCAATAGGTCTAATTCTATGCAACTACAATTTGTTTTAGTAGTAGATTAGATGTGGCGATGAGCACTTTTGTGCGGTCTGGGTGACAGCAAAGGAAAGTTTACAGTTAAAATTTTAAGAGGGCTGTACCGACATCGCCACACCTAATAACAAAAGTGATGTCAGTAGGCAACACAGGTGTCTGATAAATTAGGAAGTTGAACATTGGTCAACTATTAGAAAGGTGTGAATCTCACACCCAATTGAAACACAGAGGTGGGTTTTTAAGTTGTGAATTTACTAACACTTTTAAGCAGGCTAGGATTAAGGCACACGCCGAAACCGGTCAGCCTTTTTGTTCTCTGTATTTCGCTGTATTGTTTATACACTCTTACCCTGGGGTTATTTAACCCTATTGTTAATAATACATTTTTGGTTTTTCACTTGTTTTTTGGTGCTCCAAACTGTCTTTTGCTTGTGAGACTTAAGACATTAACATATCAGTATAACTACTATACCTAGCCCACAGAAATGATAAACGCATGCTAGTGAAAGCTTGAGCTACACAAAGTGGCAAGCAAGGTAGTAAGAAAGTAGTCTCTGACAAGGGTTATAACAATATGTCCGGGTTATGGGTTATATATTGTGTGATATATGGAGTTAAGAATAAAAGAGATTTACATGTAATAGATATGAGTAACTGAAACATATACTAATGAAGCCTCGTTTTATAACCTTTAACATAGAAAAAATAAGAATAGTCCCCCTTTTTGCTGTAGGAAGTATAAAATAGTTTATCTACCTAGTACAAATTGGGGCAAAATGGGGGGGGGTTAGTACAGTGGCTTTATTTGGGGGAAGGGAAGTACAGCGGACAAGAGCCGCTCTAGTTGGAAAAGAAGGGAGGGGAGGGAGACGGAGCCAGCTAAAGTGTTAGTCTAGGGGAGCCTTTGAATCTTTAGAGGTTTTGGATACAGAATAAGAGGATGTGACTCCTGACGGGATTATGTGTACTAGAAGGAAAACTGATGTTTGCTGAATGCTTGTCTTTGGAAAGTAATAAATAGTAGCGGTAGGTGAAAAGGAAGTATATTCACCTGGGTTTGAGGGAGGTGATATTATAAACCCTGATAAGCTAATTGTGGTGTTTCATCATTGCTTCGCTAGGGAACTAAATGAGACATGTGAAAGAGGGGGAGCCAACAGTTACGGTGGTCCTCAGCAATAGTGCGGAATCAGCCTAGATATAAAATAGTAGTGCCAACTGCAGATGCATAAGTGCTAAAACACCCACCAATGCTAGAGGTAGATAATATATATCCTAGTACACTTAGGAATGTCACCATACTCATCAAATCCATTCTGGGTTGGATTGGTGGTAGTTCTTAGAACCTGGATAAGATCATCATGCTGGTGATTTAACTTGGCCAGTAACTTTCTTAGCATGTTGCTAGCATAAGCCTCCATATTGAGTGGAGGAGTCATAATGAACATGGAACGTCTCAAGAGACATAAAACAAGAATTTTAAGTTCTTCTGAATCGTATAAGGGACCTTTGAATTGACCCTTCAATGTAAATAATATCTCTTAGCTGATATTCTCCTCCTTCTACTCTGTTATGTCCTCTAGGTGGCAGTGTTAAAATGACCCCTTAGATTGTGGTAGCTATCGCCCTATCTCCTTACTCCATTTAGATACTAAATTATGTGCGAAAATCGTCGCTAACCGCCTCTCTAAAATCATATCCACTTTAGTACATCCGGACCAAGTGGGTTTTATCCCCCAAAGAGAGGGACCAGATGCTACGAGACGAGTACTTGACATCTTGGTCTAGGCAGCTGAGAAGGAGGTGCCCATGCTCACCCTGTCACTAGATGCTGAAAAAGCCTTTGACAGGGTGAGATGGGAATACTTATGGGAAACCTTACTAGCCTTTAGTTTCCAAACTGTAAGGACAGATACTTCATCATCTATTAAAGATATATAACCATCAAAGATGAAGGATATTTCATGAAAACTACATCATTAGTAATCATATTGTTTTGCATTATTATCTCTTTCTCTTCTCATATCCCCTGTCCCTTATACCATACTTGTTTCAATGGAAGTACCTAACCAACTCCTGGCCTGGAGAAGCTATCGACTAGCCCCCAGACATTGGGTAACATACTCTACTGAATGTAGATACTAGTTTAAAGTGTCCACTATAATTATTATTATGTTACCTATATATCGTTGTTCCCTGTTCTTTTATGCTTTTATGTTTGTATTTCTTTTACATCTCCTGCAAGGAAAGTTATATTCTTATCTGTAATGTTTGCTTATGTCTTTAAAAGGGTGATTATGTTTTTACACACACTCTCTGCGAGGTGGCCTAGCCCCACATATGCCTTATCAACTTTAGAAATATCTCTAGACAGTGACCACCTCACGACTACAGAAGGAATCTTACTTCATTCAACGATTTAAGATAGGTGACAGAACTCATTGAACATACTTGATCCTACCCCCCCCCCCCTCATTAACATAGTAAGTGGTGATTTCTGAAGAGATTATTCAAAGAACAACACTCCTACAATACAACAACAATACATCCTTTTGTAGGGTTTAACGAAATCATAGTCTTGACATGTTACACACATATCACATATCCAACGACATTGACACATCCCTTGTCTCAGCATCACAAATATATCACCTCAAAGCTCAGCTTAACCCTAATTTTATCCTAGGCTTCCCTGCAGAAATAATCTTTACATTAACTAAATTATACTACGAGTGTACTATATTTCGCCATAATATTTATACCTCTAGTCACCTATATAAAATGTAACTCCGAAGGAACATCCAGCATTTATAGAAATTTGACTAAGGTTATTAAGGTTGTTCAGTTATCTAATGTGAAATGTAATGTTTATTGTTCATTGCCTATTACTACCTTCCGATTCGGTTGACACAAGCCCGGACCCGAGTGGGGATTTCCTCTCTGGCACTCCCCTCTCTCCCCCTTACCTTCTTTACTCGGGCACAACTCCAGTTTTGGTCACCCACCTTAGAGTGATTGGCACCTTTACTATAGATCCCCCCATTAGTTTAATACAGACCTCATAGCACTTGGTCTGCTACATATATATATTATGCAGTGCACCACTCTGAACATAGCGTACAAATTATATTTGCAACTCCCACCCCCCCATCCCCCCTCCTACATTTTACGAGCAGCTCTTGCCCTTTGATACCCCCACTCTAGCTCATCTCATACATAGCCTACTAAAAATCTATGCTAAAACTTTAACCTCTCGTAGACCAGAACTTTTACTGATTTTACAGCCCAGATCCCTTTTAAGGCTCCCTTACCCCCCCCTTACTCTATCATAATGACACAATTATGCATTCTGACTCTCAATTCACAAGGCCTCAACTTACCTGTGAAACAAAGTCTCTTAATTAATATGCTTCATCACTCTAGAATAGACGTAGCTTTTATTCAGGAAACACACTGGCTTCTCAACACTGATTCTATACGTTCCTATAAGAAATACCTGCAGTGATAATGGCCTCATATTTATCTAAGTCAAGAGGGGTAGCGATCTTTATCAACACCCACGTTACATATGAACCCATATACATGGAACAGGACCCACAAGCCCGATTTATTATTCTAATATGCAAACTAAATAATAAACTGTTCACCCTAGTGAATGTTTACGCACCCAACTCGAGACAAATTAAATTCTTTAAACAACTACTAGGTTCAGTGTCAGCAGTTAAACAAGGAGAGCTCATTTTGGGAGGGAACTTTAATTTAATTTGGGACCCTTCCCTAGATAGAATGGGCCCTAAGGTCTCTCAAGAAAGATCGATACACCCCCTCTCAGTTGCATTTCAGAATTTATTCAAACAATATGATCTATACAATGTCTGGAGAGCACTTCACCCTGGGGACAAGGAATTCACCTTTTACTCCGCACCACATAAATCTTATACAAGAATTGATTTTCTCTTTCTGAGTGCTTGTACCTTAGAACTTGTCACTTACTCAAAGATCTTGCCTATATCCTGGTCTGATCACGACTCCCTTCTCATAATTTTAGGCTCAGAATCCTCTCATATACCCCCCTCATTGTGGTGTCTTAAAGATTTTCTGGTTACCCACCCTACCCTTAAAATAGAAACACAAGATATCATCTCTGACTTTCTGGCAGTAAACGACACCCCATCCATCACAGCTGAGATTCTTTGGACCTCTCTTAAGGCATATCTTAGAGGACACTACATTACGAAAGCCTCACAAATAGGGAGGGCCCAGGGCATCTCATTAGAGTCCTTAACCTGTTAACTCAGAGCTTTAAAAATTCAGATCTCCACTTCCTATACTATCCCTTTAAATGCCCAACTCACTGATATTTCTAAACAGATAAGAATCTTGGAGCTCCTCAGCTCAACAAAACTCAGACTAACTTAGAAAAGCTCAAGCAGCTATCTTATTATAAAAGCAACAAAGCCTTCTCACTTTTAGCAATAAAGTTAAGGAATCGGACTGCACAAACTAAAATAACCCGTCTCCATTCAGGCAATAGTATGAAGTCCTCCCCGGGGCAATTGGGGAAACTTTTAGAGACTTTTACTCTAAGCTATATAATTTGGAGTCCTCTGACCCTACCCGGTTGCTCTCCACGGACGATAATCGCTCATTTTTAAATTCTCTAAACCTTCCACAACTAGACCAAGAGGCCGTCCCCAATCTTATCTTCCCGATTGCACTCGAAGAGGTTTGTCTAAGCATTAAAGAACTCAAGGTTTCTAAATCTCCAGGTCCTAATGGTTTTACTGGAAAATTTTACAAAACCTACGACCCTTTGATCTCCCCCATCCTATGCAAAACTTTCAATGAAGTTAAGTGTAGGGGATGTTTTCGGAAAGAATACCTATAAGCCACAATCACAACCATTCTCAAACCTAGTAAAGACCCCTTAGATTGTTGTAGCTATCGCCCTATCTCCTTACTCAATTTAGATACTAAATTATGTGCGAAAAGCGTCGCTAACCGCCTCTCTAAAATCATATCCACTTTAGTACATCCGGACCAAGTGGGTTTTATCCCCCAAAGATAGGGACCAGACGCTACGAGACGACTACTTGACATTTTGGACTAGGCAACTGAGAAGGAGATGCCCATGCTCACCCTGTCACTAGATGCTGAAAAAGCCTTTGACAGGGTGAGATGGGAATACTTATGGGAAACCTTACGAGCCTGTAAACTACCAAACAAACTTATAATATCTATCCAGGCTCTATACTCCGCACCATTTGCCAAGTTTAGAGGGGTAGGCTTTCAGTCCAGCTATTTTAAAATTTCTAATGGAACTAGACAAGGTTGCCCTCTCTTGCTGCTTTTGTTCGCTCTTTTCATAGAACCTGTCACGTAGGCCATCAGACTAGATTCAGATATTACAGGCTTTACTATACTGGAGTCTCAACATAAAATCACCTTGTATGCAGATGATATCACCCTCCTCCTCACCAACCCATCCAGGTCCCTTCCGGCCGTATTCAAATTGCTTGCCCACTTTAGCACCCTGAGTCATTATAAATTGAACATTACTAAGACAGAAGCTCTACATACTAACATACCACCTCATGAGTTAGCATCCTTACAGAGAAAATACCAGTTGCAATGGTCATCAACCTCTATTAAGGTCTTAGAGGATTTTACCTCAGCCCATTCACAAATACAGTTATTTCTAGAAACTTTTCGGACAGACTTCCCGAATGGCGGAAACTTCTAGACTCATGGAAATTCTGTGAGATCTCCTCGAAAGGCAGGATCGCTGCTATTAAAATGTAATTTATACCCAAAATAATTTATCTATTTCGATCCCTTCCAATCAATGTCCCTATGCCCATTCCTTATAGGTTGCAGAGCCTTATCACTAAATACGTATGGAAGGACAAAAGGCCCAGAACCTCCAAACAGATCCTACATAGAATATTTGCCAAAGGTGGACTTAGCCTACCAAATATTATTCTTTATTATCAGGCTGTCCGGCTGACTCATTTGATGAGCTGAGGCAATACAGCCGATTTTTCCTCCTGGAAGGAAGTTGAGCAATCTCTTCTTCCTCCAGGCTTACATTTAGCTGACCTACCTTGGATCCCCTCTCATTTTAGGAAAGGCCTAAAACTTAGACACCCTGTGATCCTTGACACCCTACAATTTTGGGAACAAATCAGACACCTACCTACTATTGCCCTCACCCATCTCCGAAACAAACAATTGCTAGTTCACTTTTCTGTCTCCCAGACACTCATATATCCAGATGGCAAAAATTTTAGGTTACCTTTATTTCAGATTTATATGACCATACAAACACCTTATCTTACACTAAAATCTGTAGTAAACTACACATCCCAATGAAATTGAGATTTGAAACCTTTCGCTTCTGTTTTATGGTCTGAGCGTGGGGATTTCCAAAGATAAATCTCAGAGTTACTACGGGGTGGGTAAAGAGATGGTCACAAGCTCACAAGCTCAAGGGGACACTTTCATTCCACTATGACATCCTGATTGAACCCTCTTCTCACCATAAAATTTCCCAACATTTAGCATGGGAGAGGGAACTAAATTTCACTGCTGATGCTGACTCCTGGTATAAAGAACTATTATTTACCAAAAAATTGTTACACTGCACGACACTATGGGAGCTTCACTACAAGCTCACCGTTCGATGGCATTTGGTCCCCACCGCCTTACACAAAATTTGCAGTAACCACCCCTCCACATGTTGGAACGGATTTGGCCAATTAGGTACTTAAGCTCACATCTGGCAGTCCTGCCCAAAGATTGAACCCGTTTGGATGCAGCTCTTAGATATTATCAAATCTTTGAATATCACCCCCCACTTAGTCTACAAACTTGTCTCCTTCACCTAGATTTTCCGACATTACCTCTCGCCCAAAAATCTTTAATCATTTACATACTTATTTCCATTAAACTTGAAATTGCAAAAGCAGGGAAACAAACTTCGCCCCCTCTATTTCACAAATTATTGCAGCGGTAAACTTCCTTCTACGAATGGAGTCATACTCCTATTCGATATTAGATAAAATGGACACCTATTACAAAATTTGGACACCCTCGATAAAGAAATTCCCCTGCTGAGACTATTAGACAATCACTGCCAATATCCCCTCCCTTCCCCCTCTGCCCTCTCCCCTCCCTCCCTTTCCTAATAAATCTACGAGAGATATTGTACTACGAGGTTTAAAATAGAAAATGAGAAACATTTGGTTGATTTGAGACATTCCTACTTAGTTTATACCTGGAAGCCAGTAACCACTGTTTTTCTGTTATTTACCACTTATAATATATATTAGGTTTTAGCAACCTTCAGTTACTTTTGTTTTGCTCTGTTTAACAAACCTATTATTAATTATATACCATGTATAAGCATTTTGGCATGATTTGTAATATTACTGGCACATATCTGATCACTATGTATGTCGACTTATTTCTTTCTTAATAAAAATTCTCAAAAAAAAAAAAAAAAGGTTTTTAGCTGCCAGTACCTAAGATGGCGGCAATAGTTAGAGGGGGAAGGTTAGAAAGCTGTTTGATGAGGGTGGTTAGAGGTTTAGGGGGATCCTACACTGCAGGAAAAAAAGTTATTTAAAATAAAATGTTTTCATTTTTTTAATGGCAGTACTTTAGATCGGGGTGACTACTGGGGGGGGGGGGGATTGAGGAGGGAAGGAAGCTGTTTGGGAGGGACTATGGGATGGGAAGTGTCAAATGGGAGGGTCATCTCTAAAATAAAGCTAAAATTAACCTTACAAGCTTCCTAATTAATCCCTTCAATGCCGAGAATAATAGAAGTATGCTGCGCAGCTGCAATTAGTCACCTTCTAATTACCAAAAAGCATATATGTCTGCTATTTCTGAACAAAGGGGATCCCAAAGATGCTTCTACAACCATTTTAGCCATGATTGCACACGCAGTATATAAATAATTTTAGTGACAAACACAAAATTTGTGAAGAAACTAACATTTTTCTTTTATTTGATCGCATTTGGCAGTGAAATGGTGGCATGAAATATACCATAATGGGCCTAGATCAATACCTTGGGTTGTCTACTTAAAACATGTATATAGTTTTGATAGCTAAATAAAAAAAAACAAGGCTTTATTTCTATTTAAATGGAGTGATAGTAAAAATGCTAAAACTTGTCAGGTATTTTGGGCAAGTTTTTCTCTTAATGTCCCAGTAGTGAAGGGGCTAAAAGAAAAAATCACCACAGCCTCTATTTTACAGTTTTCAAATCCTACATTACATTACATTCTAGAGGTTGGAGCCTCAGATTATGCTATAGGTGCAATACTATCTCAGAGGAAAAGCCTCTAAGATTAAATCCATCCATTAGCCTTCTATTCCAGGGTTATGACTCCTTCTGAATTTAATTATCCAGTCGGTGAAAAAGAACTTTTAGCTATTAAGACTTCACTTGAACACTGGCACCACTTTCTAGAGGCTACCACTTTGGCCATTTTGATCTATACTGACCACAGGAACTTGCAATATCTAAAAACCAACCGCACCTTGACCGCCTGATAACTTAGATGGAGCCTATATTTTTCCCGATTTAACTACTTAATAACTTATAGACCTGCCAAAAAAATGGGAAGGCTGATGCACTATCCAGGATTTAGAATAAGCCCAATCATAAAGGCAACAAATCTACCATCATACCCTCTGAACACTTCCTTGGGTTCTCCTCTGAAATAACAGACTTAATTAAACATAGCCAAATGTCAGATACCACAAAACCATTAAGCACAATCCATATGGACTTTTACAGCAATTAACTATTTTAGGCACGGCTTGTACATACCCCCAAACTTTAGAGATCTCATGTTAAACACTGTCCTGAATTGCCTCTAGCTTGACATCCAGGTACACATAAAACCATACAACTTTTGAAACAATCCTTTTGGTTGCCTAACATGATCAAAGATGCTATAAAACATGTACAAACATGTAAAGTGTGCATTACGTCTAAGCCAGAAAGAAGACACCCATATGGCTTCCTCCTATCTCTACCCATTCAAAAAAGACCTTGGAAAGAGATAGCCATGAACAATTATGGATGTTGTAGATATACTCACCAAATGTAATGCTCATGGGATACTCCTATATCAGACCGAACTCGGCCAGTAGTTTTGTTATCCCGGCGTTGAGCCGGAATGATAGGGAATATCCCAGAGCAGAGAAAGTTAGTAAGATGAGGAGGGCAGGCAGGATTTGGCAACAGTAAAGCAGTCCAAGGGCACACCACTAGAATGGTCAGACAGGCAGGGTTCGGCAACAAAGAGGCAATCCAGAACAACAGGGGTTAAACAGGCAGAGTAGTCAGACAGGCAGGGTTCAGCAGCAGTATATCAATCCAACAATTTAGGGGTTAAACAGGCAGAGTATTCAGACAGGCAGAGTTCAGCAGCAGTATATCAATCCAGCAATTCAGGGGTATAACAGGCAGAGTAATCAGACAGGCAGGGTTCAAACACATAAAGGCAATACAGTAGTAACAATCTATCACATCCAGGAGCACACAAAGTAACACCTATACTTGGGCAGTGATAGATCATTATTGAGCGACTTACATAGGCGCAGGATTCGCGCCAGAGGAATCTGGACCGGCATCTGAGAGGAGCTTGCAGAAATTATGTCAGTGCTGCACGCATCCAGACCCAACACAGCCCCTGGCAATGAGCAGGGAAGGATACGCTGCACCCCTACCAATGGCTAGAGTGGAGCAGCATGACATAGCCCCCTTCTCAAGGGTTCCCTCTGGGAACCAGAGCCGGCCTCAAAGGATGAGCAGCATGGAACCTGGAAACCAAAGATGGAGCATGCACATCACGGCAGGAACCCAGGAATGATCTGCCAGAGAGTAACCCTTCCAATGTATCAGATACTGCAGTTGTCTGCACCTGTATCTGGAGTCCAGGATCTTAGCTACCTCATATTCAGGGTCACCATGGACAAAAAGTGGAGGAGGAGGAGCTTGGAGCTCGGGAAATCAATTCTTGATGTAAGGCATGAGTAGTGAGATGTAGAAGACTGGGTGCATGCGAAGGGTCTTGGGTAAGGCCACTTTGTAGGCAACAGGAGACAATTTTTTCAGGACCTTGTAAGGGCCGATAAACCTAGGTCCCAATTTGTGACAGGGTTGACGTAGACAAATATGTTGAGTAGAGACCTAAACACGTTCACCTACTGGCATGGCACATACAGAAGCTCTATGACGATCAGCATCAGCAAACGGAAACAGCTGAACGTAGCTGAATGAAAATACGTTGCCAATGAGTGGTGAGTCCAGTGATGCATCAGTCTGCAGCAGGTACCCCAGTGGACTGAGCAGAAAGAGGGAAGACACAAGGTTGATACCATGCTGCATCTTGAAATGGAGACCATCTAAGAGAAGAGTGCCAATGAGTGTTTCTTGCCAGTTCAGCTAGAGGTAACAACTCAGACAAAGTTGGTATGGCGAGCGTTGACAAAGGCTCTAAGGTAGGCTTCAAGATCCTGGTTTGCTCTCTCAGTTAGTCAATTCGTCTGAGGATGGTAGCCAGAAGACATGGAAACAGTGGTTCCAATCAACTTACAAAAGGCTCTCCAAAAGGTAGAGATTAACTGTGGACCTCTGTCGGAAACAATATTTACAGGAATGCCATGAAGTCGTACCACATGCAAGAGAAAAGAGATGATAGTTCTTGGGCAGAAGGCAGTTTGGTTAGGGGTACAAAATGAGAAAAAGCGATCCACCAAAACCCAGATAACTGTATGGTGGTGAGTAGGAGGAAGGTCCGCAATGAAGTCCATTGTTATGTGTGTCCATGGGAATGGACAATGGTTGGAGCAAGCCAGGAGGCAAGGATCAGGGAATTTTGTTGGCAGCACAAGTTGTGCAGAATTTCACATAATCCTGAGTGTCAGACTTCACAGTAGGCCACCATGCGTGTTGGGAAAGATGCTTAAAAGTCCTAGTCAAACCAGGATGTCCTGAGATTTTATGATCATGAACCCAGAATAGCACAGGGGTGCGTAGGTTCAGAGGTACAAAGAGGATATTGGAGGCCACGGGGCTCCAGAAGGTTTACTAGATTAGGTACGTTGCAATCTTTGCAGTAGGGTGGTATTTAGTTGAGCTACCACACAGGAGGGAGGTATGATGTGTTTAATTGGAGCTTCAGAGGAGTCACTTGAGTGAGGGAACTGACGGGAAAGGGCGTCCACCTTCTTGTTCTTGATCCCAGGAAGATAAGAGACCACAAAGTTAAAATAAGAAAAGAACAAGGCCTACCTGGCCTGTCGAGGATTGAGTCAATAAGCAGTCTCTAGGTAGGTCAGAACTTGTGGTCAGTGAGTATCTGAATGGGATTGGCAGTGCCCTCTAACTAATGACGCCATTCAGTCAAAGCCATCTTAATAACTAAGAGTTCTCAATTACCCACATCGTAATTCCTCTCAGCAGGAGTAAAGCGTTTAGCGAAAAAGGCTGCAGGGTGGGACTTGGAGGTCAAAGGATCCCTTTGGGATAGAACTACTCCAGCCCCTATCTCAGAGGCATCAACCTCTTAAGTGAACTGTAGGTCAGGATCAGGATGGCGGAGCACAGGAGCAGAACAGAAAGCCTTTTTTAGACAAGAGAAGGCATTTATTGCTTCAGAAGGCCAATGTTTACAGTCTTTGTTCTGTTTTGTCAGTTCAGTGAAAGGAGCGACTGTTTGTTAAAAGTTCTTTATAAACTTGCATTAATAATTGGAGAACCCCAATAACCTCTGTAATTCCTTTAAAGAAGTAGGTTGAGGCCATTCTAGAACTGCGGTGAGTTTAGCAGGATCCATGGCAAAACCTTCTTTCAAGATGACATAACCAAGGAATTGGAACTGAACTTGATCAAACTCACACTTTTCTAGCTTGGCTACCAAAGCATTGTCTCAGAGACGTAGAAGAACTTGTCTCATGTGTTTGTGATGTTCCTCTAAAGTGGAAGAGAAGGGGTGGAGCCTGGGGCTGAAGGGAGATGACGGTGTGATCTTTCAGCTCTGTGCTACACTGCAGGCTAAACTGGCAGAGACAGAGGTACAAGGCATAATTTGACTCAAAGAAGAGTTGGGTGGATGAAGTGAACACCAGAAACATACTTGTGCTGGACCCTATCACCCGAAGTGACTTCCAGCTATGGACATCAGTCTAACTGCATGGAGCCGATCACCATCTTGGATATGTGGCCCAGTTATGAATAAAGGCAGAAACAAAGTCAAGGCGGAGCTGCGGAGAGAACACTAATACCGATCGGGGATTAGAGCTGGATCCTTTCATCCTAAGGGCCTGATAGCTTTGACAAGTACACCAGCTGCACGGAAAAGATCGCTATCTGGGCAAGGGGGAACAGGACCGTCTGAGAGAGACAAAGGCCATGGTGATGATTTCAGCAACAGAGGTGAAATAACGGAGAGAGCATAAAGGGTGGTCGATGCAATTTATTGTTGAGGTAAGAAGCACAGAGATTGCTTAGATCCGGTTACATAGCGACTGCAATAACAGCATTTACAAGATACACCATGCAATTCACTTAATAGCTCGGAAGAAGGCGACACCCTACCATATAATTTATATAGTCCAACAAGGGAGCAGCAATAAGAGAAAAATATAGGAGAAATACCAACATGGATTGAGTATCTGCAATTTAACTGGGTCGTGGCCTAGTGTGCAGACATAGATGCAGCTACTTTATATTAGCTCAGCAGAACTAGTAGAGAATGGAGCCTTAAGGGAAAGGATGAATTAAAGATTTTATAGTGACTATACCTTTGATGGGTCCTACAATAAAAGACAGGCCATTAAAAGACCCATGGTGTGTATATGTGATACCATAGAACCAGGATACTGCTGTATTAACAATCTACTATCACCTTGCTCAAGCCTGCATTAAGTCTAATAGCCCTCTTCAAGTTGTTACAGATCTATAGCAGGATCACCCTGCTCAGCAGTTATATCATTTAAAAGGAAGACTCCTTCACCTATAAACTCTAATAAAAATTGCGGCCAGAAAACAAAACAAACCTCCTTCAATGAACAAGATGCCTGCTGCCAATCTTTTTTTTAAAATCTGTCAGAAGAGAAAGATGCAAGATCTCCAAAACACATTGTTAGGGGAAGAGGGAGACTTAGACACTGATTCCCAAATGACTGAAAAAGACTCCATCCCAGCAACGAGAGGAGATCTTAACCCCTTAATGACTGGACCATTTTTCAATTTTCTTACCCTTAATGACAAGGGCTATTTTTACATTTCTGCAGTGTTAGTGTTTAGCTGTAATTTTCCTCTTACTCATTTACTGTACCCACACATATTATATACCATTTTTCTTGCCATTAAATGGACTTTCTAAAGATATCATTATTTTCATCATATCTTATAATTTACTATAAAAAAAAATATAAAATATGAGGAAAAAATGGAAAAAAACACAGTTTTTCTAACTTTGACCTCCAAAATCTGTTACACATCTATGACCACCAAAAAACAATCATGCTAAATAGTTTCTAAATTTTGTCCTGAGTTTAGAAATACCCAATGTTTACATGTTCTTTGCTTTTTTTGCAAGTTATAGGGTAATAAGTACAAGTAGCACTTTGCTATTTCCAAACCACTTTTTTTCAAAATTTGCACTAGTTACATTGGAACACTGATATCTGTCCAGAATCTCTGAATATTCATTGACATGTATATATATATTTTTTTTAGAAGACAACCCAAAGTATTGATTTATGCCCATTTTGGTATATTTCATGCCACCATTTCACTGCCAATTGCGAGCAAATAAAAAAAATTGTTCACTTTTTCACAAATTTTGTCACAAACTTTAGGTTTCTCACTGAAATTATTTACAAACAGTTTGTGCAATTATGGCACAAATGGTTGTAAATGCTTCTCTGGGATCCCCTTTGTTCAGAAATAGCAGACATACATGGCTTTGGCATTGTTTTTTGGTATTTAGAAGGCCACTAAATGCCACTGTGCACCACACATGTATTATGCCCAGCAGTGAAGGGGTTAATTATGGAGCTTGTAGAGATCTTGAAGGGTTAATTTTAGCATTAGTGTAGTGTAGTAGACAACCCAAAGTGTTGCTCTAGGCCCATTTTGGTATATTTCATGCCACCATTTCACCGCCAAATGCGAGTAAATAAAAAAAAAAGTTACATTTTTCACAATTTTAGGTTTCTCACTGAATAGCAGACATATATGGCTTTGGCGTTGCTTTTTGGCAATTAGGAGGCCGCTAAATGCTGTTGCACACCACACTGGTGTTATGCCCAGCAGTGAAGGGGTTAATTAGGTAGCTTTTAGAGAGCTTGCAGGGTTAATTTTAGCTTTAGTGTAGAGATTAGCCTCCCACCTGACACATCCCACCCCATGATCCCTCCCAAACAGCTCTCTTCCCTCCCCCACCCCACAATTGTCCCCGCCATCTTAAGTACTGGCAGAAAGTCTGCCAGTACTAAAATAAAAGGTGGTTTTTTTGTTTTTTGTTTTTTGAAAATTATTCAGCTGTGATGGACCCCTGCCTTAGCCCCCAACCTCCCTGATCCCCCCCAAACAGCTCTCTAACCCTCCCTATTTGCTACCATCTTGGATACTGGCAGCTGTCTGCCAGTAACCAGTTTTTTTTATTACAGTTTTTTTTGTAGTGTAGCTACAAAGAAGAAGCTACCTGAGACCGTTAACTCTGCTTCTGAGGAAACACCAAATTAACTACGGTTGGGGCTTCCCATTCGGTCTACATATCCTGCACGAAGAAAGATCAGTAAGTCTGAGAGAAGTGGCTGAAATCCGAGATGTTTGCCGCCGACTACAACTAGAGACCCCAGATATACCGTTGATGACATCTCCAGAGGATACAAATCAATCTCACACAAGATAAGCCCAACCTCAATTAAAGAAGTGGACCAGAGTAACAAAGACAAAAGCTAAAACCTGAGGACTCTCTTCCCCGCTTACTTCAGTCACAGTCTGCCCAGTTGCTTCTGGGTTATTCGGGGGAACAGTCTAACAAGGAGAAGGGCCTCAAATGAGTATATTTGGAATCAATAATTTTTTTCGTTTGGGAAAGGTTCAATGGTGGTTTTGACTATTCAGTTACAGATAAAGGGTTGACTATGTGTTAGGTTCTGGTGAGAAATATCACCCTGACACACTCAAAGAGTAAAAGGTAATATTAATTGAGAAATTTCTAATGTATGGTACTTCAGTTGCAATATTGTTTACAGATATATTTATAGCAGATGTAGCACTTTGTGCATTCAATATCCTAGTATGTGTGCGGAGGGTATTTAATATTCATTCGCATAACAGTTTAAATATGTTTTTGAATATGTTTTTGTTTATTGTCAGTTTTCATGTTCCTGTTTCAATGTATTATCATGCCTGTACTTGTAACCCTGCATATAATGAAGAGGAGACTCTACAGTATCAAAGGGTAAAACCGGAACTTATGGGGGAAGCAGATCCGGGGGGAGGAGAAACCAAATAGGACTTGTAAGTAATGGCTAATTACATCAGATTCATTTCCCATAATGTTAGAGGCCTGATCACTGACTCGAAACGTAGGACGGCTCTAAGCCAATATATTAGGCTGAATGCCAACGTAATATTTTTACAAGAGACACATTTCATCAAAGACTTAATTCCAAGGTACTGGACGAGACAGTTTTCCCAACACTTCCATTCCACCACTGACAAAAAAAGAGGAGGGTATCAATCTTGCTGCACCATTCTCTTAACTTAACTGTAGAGGAGGTAGTCAATGATACGGCAGGTTCCTAATAGTAAGGGGAAGACTACATGAAAAGCAAATTACTCTATGCAACGTAGCAAAGGACAAAGGGCCCAATGGCACCACTGTAAGGTAAGGGAATATAATTACTAATACTGGTAATTACTAACAATTACTAGGAGGAAATTATCTTTTGTATTCCTCCTGAAATTATATCTATAGTATAGATACTCGGTGCTGTGTACTAATCAACAATTTGGTGTTAATCGGATGTATCCGAGCATAGGAGGCAGTAATTGTGGTAAATCTTAAAAAACTGGCAGTTGGTACTTTAATCTGACTCTGTAATATAGGAATTTCAGTAGCATAAGTGATACATTAATACTATAGTATTCCCGGCATATTACAGAGCGTTATACATATTTGTTACCTAAGCCTAAGATTAAGGGGGGTAGTTATCAACGTGTCAACTTTCCTGCCTTCGCCGGCCCAATACGCCCGACTAAGCTCGCCTCACATCACCGCCGCGGACCTGAAAAAATTTGCCTAAGTTATCAAGTAAAGCTGTCAAAAAGCCGCAGGGCGATGAGCAGCGGACTGTGAGAGTTATCACTCATCCGATCTCGCTGTTCTTCGGCTGTTTGACAGCTTTCTTGCTAGCCTGTCACTAAGCACCCACACTAAACTACACTGTTCTACCCCCTATACCGGCGCCCCCGGAGCCCCCCGCAACTAAATAAAGTTACTAACCCCTAAACCGCCGCTCCTAGACCTCGCCGCAAGTCTTATAAATGTATTAACCCCTAAACCGCCGCTCCCGGACACCGCTGCCACCTACATTATACCTAGTAACCCCTATCCTGCCCCCCCTATACCGCCGCCCTCTATCATAAAGTTATTAACCCCTATCCTGCTGATCCCGCACCTCGCACCCTAAACCGCCGCTCCCTGAACCCGCCGCAACCTATATTAAATTTATTAACCCCTATCCTGCCCCCTACACAGTCGCCACCTATAATAAATTTATTAACCCCTATCCTGCCCCCCACTACACCGCCGCCACTGTAATAAAATTATTAACCCCTAAACCTAAGTCTAACACTAACCCTAGCACCCCCCTAACTTAAATATTAATTAAATAAATCTAAATAATATTTCTATTATTAACTAAGTTAATCCTATTTAAAACTAAATACTTACCTATAAAATAAACCCTAAGGCCTAGATTTGGAGTTCGGCGGTAAAAGGGCTGTTAACGCTCCGCGGGCTTTTTTCTGGCCGCACCATAAAATTAACTCTGGTATCGAGAGTTCAAACAAATGCTGCGTTAGGCTCCAAAAAAGGAGCGTAGAGCATTTTTACCGCAAATGCAACTCTCGATACCAGAGTTGCTTACGGACGCGGCCGGCCTCAAAAACGTGCTCGTGCACGATTCTCCCATAGGAAACAATGGGACTGTTTGAGCTGAAAAAAAACCTAACACCTGCAAAAAAGCAGCGTTCAGCTCCTAACGCAGCCCCATTGTTTCCTATGGGGAAACACTTCCTACGTCTGCACCTAACACCCTAACATGTACCCCGAGTCTAAACACCCCTACCCTTACACTTATTAACCCCTAATCTGCCGCCCCCGCTACCCGCTATCGCTGACCCCTGCATATTTTGTTTAACCCCTAATCTGCCGCTCCGTAAACCGCCGCAACCTACGTTCTCCCTATGTACCCTTAATCTGCTACCCCTAACACCGCCGACCCCTATATTATATTTATTAACCCCTAATCTGCCCCCCACAACGTCGCCGACACCTGCCTACACTTATTAACCCCTAATCTGCCGAGCGGACCTGAGCGCTACTATAATAAATGTATTAACCCCTAATCCGCCTCACTAACCCTATCATAAATAGTATTAACCCCTAATCTGCCCTCCCTAACATCGCCGACACCTACCTTCAATTATTAACCCCTAATCTTCCGATCGGAGCTCACCGCTATTCTAATAAATGGATTAACCCCTAAAGCTAAGTCTAACCCTAACACTAACACCCCCCTAAGTTAAATATAATATTTATCTAACGAAATAAATTAACTCTTATTAAATAACTTATTCCTATTTAAAACTAAATACTTACCTGTAAAATAAACCCTAATATAGCTACAATATAAATTATAATTATATTATAGCTATTTTAGGATTAATATTTATTTTACAGGCAACTTTGTAATTATTTTAACCAGGTACAATAGCTATTAAATAGTTAAGAACTATTTAATAGTTACCTAGTTAAAATAATAACAAATTTACCTGTAAAATAAATCCTAACCTAAGATATAATTAAACCTAACACTACCCTATCAATAAAATAATTAAATAAACTACCTACAATTACCTACAATTAACCTAACACTACACTATCAATAAATTAATTAAACACAATTCCTACAAATAAATACAATTAAATAAACTAGCTAAAGTACAAAAAATAAAAAAGAACTAAGTTACAGAAAATAAAAAAATATTTACAAACATAAGAAAAATATTACAACAATTTTAAACTAATTACACCTACTCTAAGCCCCCTAATAAAATAACAAAGCCCCCCAAAATAAAAAATTCCCTACCCTATTCTAAATTAAAAAAGTTACAAGCTCTTTTACCTTACCAGCCCTGAACAGGGCCCTTTGCGGGGCATGCCCCAAGAATTTCAGCTCTTTTGCCTGTAAAAAAAAACATACAATACCCCCCCCCCCAACATTACAACCCACCACCCACATACCCCTAATCTAACCCAAACCCCCCTTAAATAAACCTAACACTAAGCCCCTGAAGATCTTCCTACCTTGTCTTCACCATCCAGGTATCACCGATCCGTCCTGGCTCCAAGATCTTCATCCAACCCAAGCGGGGGTTGGCGATCCATAATCCGGTCCAGAAGAGGCTCCAAAGTCTTCCTCCTATCCGGCAAGAAGAGGACATCCGGACCGGCAAACATCTTCTCCAAGCGGCATCTTCGATCTTCTTCCATCCGGAGCGAAGCGGCAGGATCCTGAAGACATCCAGCGCGGAACATCCATCCGGACCAACGACTGAACGACGAATGACTGTTCCTTTAAGGGACGTCATCCAAGATGGCGTCCCTCGAATTCCGATTGGCTGATAGGATTCTATCAGCCAATCGGAATTAAGGTAGGAATTTTCTGATTGGCTGATGGAATCAGCCAATCAGAATCAAGTTCAATCCGATTGGCTGATCCAATCAGCCAATCAGATTGAGCTCGCACTCTATTGGCTGTTCCGATCAGCCAATAGAATGCGAGCTCAATCTGATTGGCTGATTGGATCGGCCAATCGGATTGAACTAGATTCTGATTGGCTGATTCCATCAGCCAATCAGAAAATTCCTACCTTAATTCCGATTGGCTGATAGAATCCTATCAGCCAATCGGAATTCGAGGGACGCCATCTTGGATGACGTCCCTTAAAGGAACAGTCATTCGTCGTTCAGTCGTCGGTCCGGATGGATGTTCCGCGCTGGATGTCTTCAGGATCCTGCCGCTTCGCTCCGGATGGAAGAAGATCGAAGATGCCGCTTGGAGAAGATGTTTGCCGGTCCGGATGTCCTCTTCTTGCCGGATAGGAGGAAGACTTTGGAGCCTCTTCTGGACCGGATTATGGATCGCCAACCCCCGCTTGGGTTGGATGAAGATCTTGGAGCCAGGACGGATCGGTGATACCTGGATGGTGAAGACAAGGTAGGAAGATCTTCAGGGGCTTAGTGTTAGGTTTATTTAAGGGGGGTTTGGGTTAGATTAGGGGTATGTGGGTGGTGGGTTGTAATGTTGGGGGGGGGGTATTGTATGTTTTTTTTTACAGGCAAAAGAGCTGAAATTCTTGGGGCATGCCCCGCAAAGGGCCCTGTTCAGGGCTGGTAAGGTAAAAGAGCTTGTAACTTTTTTAATTTAGAATAGGGTAGGGAATTTTTTATTTTGGGGGGCTTTGTTATTTTATTAGGGGGCTTAGAGTAGGTGTAATTAGTTTAAAATTGTTGTAATATTTTTCTTATGTTTGTAAATATTTTTTTATTTTCTGTAACTTAGTTCTTTTTTATTTTTTGTACTTTAGCTAGTTTATTTAATTGTAGTTATTTGTAGGAATTGTGTTTAATTAATTTATTGATAGTGTAGTGTTAGGTTAATTGTAGGTAATTGTAGGTAGTTTATTTAATTATTTTATTGATAGGGTAGTGTTATGTTTAATTATATCTTAGGTTAGGATTTATTTTACAGGTAAATTTGTTATTATTTTAACTAGGTAACTATTAAATAGTTCTTAACTATTTAATAGTTATTGTACCTGGTTAAAATAATTACAAAGTTGCCTGTAAAATAAATATTAATCCTAAAATAGCTATAATATAATTATAATTTATATTGTAGCTATATTAGGATTTATTTTACAGGTAAGTATTTAGCTTTAAATAGGAATAAGTTATTTAATAAGAGTTAATTTATTTCGTTAGATGTAAATTATATTTAACTTAGGGGGGTGTTAGTGTTAGGGTTAGACTTAGCTTTAGGGGTTAATACATTTATTAGAATAGCGGTGAGCTCCGGTCGGCAGATTAGGGGTTAATAATTGAAGTTAGGTGTCGGCGATGTTAGGGAGGGCAGATTAGGGGTTAATACTATTTATGATAGGGTTAGTGAGGCGGATTAGGGGTTAATACATTTATTATAGTAGCGCTCAGGTCCGCTCGGCAGATTAGGGGTTAATAAGTGTAGGCAGGTGTCGGCGACGTTGAGGGGGGCAGATTAGGGGTTAATAAATATAAAATAGGGGTCGGCGATGTTAGGGCAGCAGATTAGGGGTACATAGGGATAACGTAGGTGGCGGCGATTTGCGGTCGGAAGATTAGGGGTTAATTATTTTAAGTAGCTGGCGGCGACGTTGTGGGGGGCAAGTTAGGGGTTAATAAATGTAATACAGGGGTCGGCGGTGTTAGGGGCAGCAGATTAGGGGTACATAAGGATAACATAGGTGGCGGTCGGCAGATTAGGGTTTAAAAATTTTAATCGAGTGGCGGCGGTGTGGGGGGACCTCGGTTTAGGGGTACATAGGTAGTTTATGGGTGTTAGTGTACTTTAGGGTACAGTAGTTAAGAGCTTTATAAACCGGCGTTAGCCAGAAAGCTCTTAACTCCTGCTATTTTCAGGCGGCTGGAATCTTGTCGTTAGAGCTCTAACGCTCACTTCAGAAACGACTCAAAATACCGGCGTTAGAAAGATCCCATTGAAAATATAGGCTACGCAAATGGCGTAGGGGGATCTGCGGTATGGAAAAGTCGCGGCTGAAAAGTGAGCGTTAGACCCTTTAATCACTGACTCCAAATACCAGCGTGCGGCCAAAACCAGCATTAGGGGCCTCTAACGCTGGTTTTGACGGCTACCGCCGAACTCCAAATCTAGGCCTAAGATAGCTACAATATAAATAATAATTATATTGTAGCTATTTTAGGATTTATTTTTATTTTACAGGTACCTTTCAATTTATTTTAATAGCTTACCTAACTAAAATAAAGAGAAATTAACCTGTAAAATAAAAACTAACCTAAGTTACAATTACACCTAACACTACACTATACTTTAATAAATTATTCCTATTTAAAACTAAATACTTACCTGTAAAATAAACCCTAAGATAGCTACAATATAATTAATAATTACATTGTAGCTATCTTAGGATTTATATTTATTTTACAGGTAACTTTGTATTTATTTTAGCTAGTTAGAATAGTTATTAAATAGTTATTAACTATTTAATAACTACCTAGCTAAAAGAAATACAAAATTACCTGTAAAATAAATCCTAACCTAAGTTACAATTAAACCTAACACTACACTATCATTACATTAATTAAATAAATTAACTACAAATGACTACAATTAAATACAATTACATAAACTAACTAAAGTACAAAAAATAAAAAAAGCTAAGTTACAAAAAATAAAAAAAATAAGTTACAAACATTTAAAAAAATATTACAACAATTTTAAGATACTTACACCTAATCTAAGCCCCCTAATAAAATAACAAACCCCCCAAAATAAAAAATGCCCTACCCTATTCTACATTAAAAAAGTTCAAAGCTCTTTTACCTTACCAGCCCTTAAAAGGGCCTTTTGTGGGGGCATGCCCCAAAGAATTCAGCTCTTTTGCCTGTAAAAGAAAAATACAACCCCCCCAACATTAAAACCCACCACCCACATACCCCTAATCTAACCCAAACCCCCCTTAAAATAACCTAACACTAATCCCCTGAAGATCATCCTACCTTGAGTCGTCTTCACTCAACCAAGCAGCGATGGAACTGAAGAGGACATCCGGAGCGGCAGAAGTGATCATCCAAGGGGAGCTGAAGAAATCTTCCATCCGATGAAGTTATCCTCCAAGCGGCGCTGAAGAAATCTTCCATCCGGGCGAGGTCATCTTCCAAGAGGCGCTGAAGAAGTCTTCTATCCGGGCAAGGTCATCTTCCAAGCCGGGTCTTGAATCTTCATCCCGCCGAAGCGGAACATCCTTCTTTTCCGACGGACTACCGATGAATGAAGGTTCCTTTAAGGGACGTCATCCAAGAATTAAGGTAGGAAAAATCTGATTGGCTGATTGAATCAGCCAACAAGATTCAAATTCAATCCGATTGGCTGATCCAGTCAGCCAATCCGATTGAGCTTGCATTCTATTGGCTGTTCCGATCAGCCAATAGAATGCAAGCTCAATCTGATTGGCTGACTGGATCAGCCAATCGGATTGAACTTGAATCTGATTGGCTGATTCAATCAGGCAATCAGATTTTTCCTACCTTAATTCCGATTGGCTGATAGAATCCTATCAGCCAATCGGAATTGAAGGGACGCCATCTTGGATGACGTCCCTTAAAGGAGCCTTCATTCATCGGTAGTCCGTCGGGAAAGAAGGATGTTCCGCGTCGGCGGGATGAAGATTCAAGACCCGGCTTGGAAGATGACCTTGCCCGGATAGAAGACTTCTTCAGCGCCTCTTGGAAGATGACCTCGCCTGGATGGAAGATTTCTTCAGCGCCGCTTGGAGGATCACTTCATCGGATGGAAGATTTCTTCAGCGCCCCTTGGATGATCACTTCTGCCGCTCCGGATGTCCTCTTCGGTTCCATCGCTGCTCGGTTGAGTGAAGACGACTCAAGGTAGGATGATCTTCAGGGGATTAGTGTTAGGTTATTTTAAGGGGGGTTTGGGTTAGATTAGGGGTATGTGGGTGGTGGGTTTTAATGTTGGGGGGGGTTGTATTTTTCTTTTACAGGCAAAAGAGCTGAATTCTTTGGGGCATGCCCCCACAAAAGGCCCTTTTAAGGGCTGGTAAGGTAAAAGAGCTTTGAAATTTTTTAATGTAGAATAGGGTAGGGCATTTTTTTATTTTGGGGGGTTTGTTATTTTATTAGGGGGCTTAGATTAGGGGTAATTAGCTTAAAATTGTTGTAATATTTTAAAATGTTTGTAACTTACTTTTTTTATTTTTTGTAACTTAGCTTTTTTTATTTTTTGTACTTTAGTTAGTTTATTTAATTGAATTTACTTGTAGTTATTTGTAGTTAATTTATTTAATTTATTTAATGATAATGTAGTGTTAGGTTTAATTGTAACTTAGGTTAGGATTTATTTTACAGGTAATTTTGTATTTCTTTTAGCTAGATAGTTATTAAATAGTTAATAACTATTTAATAACTATTCTAACTAGCTAAAATAAATACAAAGTTACCTGTAAAATAAATATAAATCCTAAGATAGCTACAATGTAATTATTAATTATATTGTAGCTATCTTAGGGTTTATTTTACAGGTAAGTATTTATTTTTAAATAGGAATAATTTATTAAAGTATAGTGTAGTGTTAGGTGTAATTGTAACTTAGGTTAGTTTTTAGTTTACAGGTACATTTCTCTTTATTTTAGCTAGGTAAGCTATTAAATAGTTAATAACTATTTAATAGCTATTGTACCTAGTTAAAATAAATTGAAAGTTACCTGTAAAATAAAAATAAATACTAAGATAGCTACAATATAATTATTATTTATATTGTAGATATATTAGGGTTTATTTTAAAGGTAAGTATTTAGTTTTAAATAGGATTAATTTAGTTCATAATAGAAATATTATTTAGATTTATTTAATTAATATTTAAGTTAGGGGGGTGTTAGGGTTAGTGTTAGACTTAGGTTTAGGGGTTGATAATTTTATTACAGTGGCAGTGGTGTAGTGGGGGGCAGGATAGGGTTTAATAAATATATTATAGGTGGCGACGGTGTAGGGGGCAGATTAGGGGTTAATAAATTTAATATAAGTTGCGGCAGGGTCAGGGAGCGGCGGTTGATGGGGTTAAACTATTTATTTATTTATTTGCGACGAGGTGCGGGATCGGCAGGATAGGGGTTAATAACTTTATTATAGAGGGCGGCGGTATAGGGGGGCAGGATAAGGGGTTACTAGGTATAATGTAGGTGGCGGTGGGCTCCGGGAGCGGCGGTTTAGGGGTTAATATGTATAGAGTAGCTTGCGGTGGGCTCCGTGAGCAGCGGTTTAGGGGTTAATCATTTTATTTAGTTGCAACGGTGTAGGGGGGACAGATTAGTGGTGTTTAGACTCGGGGTACATGTTAGGGTGTTAGGTGTAGACAGCTCCCATAGGAATGAATGGGATGTCTGGCAGCAGCGAACTTGTACTTTCGCTATGGTCAGACTCCCATTGATTCCTATGGGATCCGCCGCCTCCAGGGTGGCGGTTTGAAAACCAGGTACGCTGGGCCGTAAAAGTGCTGAGCGTACCTGCTAGTTTTTTGATAACTAGCAAAAGTAGTCAGATTGTGCCGCACACATCTGGAGTGACGTAAGAATCGATCTGTGCCGGACTCCGGCGGATCGAAGTTTACGTCACAAAATTCTACTTTTGCCGGTCTCTAGCCTTTGATAACTAAGGCGAATCAGCCTCGCCACAAATACGCTGCGGAATTCCAGCGTCTTTGAGGTTGACGGCTTGATAACTAGGCCCCTAAGTGTATAATGTCATCTCACTGATTTGTGGTTGTTACTACAGAAAGAAAGATCTGCTATTTAAACTTAAGTATATACATTCAATATTACCAGACTGTGGAAAAAAGTAAAACTAACATAATTTAAAAAAAAGACTGTGACATCATTGGGTGCATTACTCCCTGCACCTAATTCTATTATTACACAATCTGGGCAATGCAGTGTGATTAATTTAAATCATCCATCAGGGTCAAGCTGAGGTTTTATACAAGCACATATTATCACAGTAATAGTGAACTGTTGTTATTTAAATTCAATATGCATATCTAATATCTATATACTGTAGGTAATACACATGCTGGATAATACTATAACTTTTTATAGGTAAAATTTAAGACACCATATTAGTATATACCGAACTTTGATCATTACTAATAGGAATTGAACCTTTAGTTAACTATTGCATATAATATCTGTCATCTCAGGAAGGGAGGTTTTACATCCAGAATATACGATTTAGAATATACTATTTAGGAATAATCCAATAATACTATATTAGTATATTCCTCATTCTGATGACTATTAATGGGAATTGAACCTTTAGTCAACTATAAAACATAATATCTGTTATCTCAGGAAGAGAGGTTTCAGATTTAGAATATACTATTCAAAATATATGGTATTCATACTAGAATCCTAGAGGAATAATACAATTTAGAATATACTATTTAGGAATAATCTAATGTTACTATATTAGTATATTCCTCATTCTGATGACTAATAATGAGAATTGAACCTTCAGTCAACTATAGAATATAATATCTGTTATCTCAGGAGGAGAGGTTTCAGATTTAGAATATACTATTCAAAATATATGGTATTCATACTAGAATCCTAGAGGAATAATTTCACTCACTACAAACAGATGTAGTAAAAACCTCTCTCAGTTAAAATATGTGCATATAAAAAGAGCAAATCAATTCCATACGTGACACTGCATATATAAGAATGTTCATGGTATATCACAATATACCATAATCATCTACAAATTGTACGTGGTACATCACATTATACCATAATCATCCACAAAACTGTCGCCCAATTCATTTGCCTGATTTTTATTCACCTAGACAATTTTCTGTGATAAATGAATAACAATTAGTCTTAAGACTATGGAATAACAGTACATCCTAGGTCTAATTTTTAAAGACTAACTAATAATTCGAGTTCAGAGTGTTTACTTATCAGAAATCTGGTCATTGGATGTCTACCTGCAACTCTGATTTAAGTTGATACAATTCCTGTGTTTTTAAATGTATTGTCCCACCATTATTTTTAAAGTCCTAATAAAAGTTATATTTTAAATTATCCAATGTATCCGCCAACTTAGTCCATTATTCCACCAATCAGGGAATTTGAGTGCTATCTATGTGTACAACCCCTGGAGATTCCAATCTCCTTTTGTTTCTACTCTATGCAACGTGTACGCCCCGAACGAAAAACAAATCGCTTTCTTTAAACATATATCCCATTTACTAACTAAATGGTCACATACGAGAATAGTGCTAGGGGGAGATTTTAATGTTTCAATGTATGCACACCAGTCTGTGGGTAAGGCTAAATTAATACAGAAACAACTAAGACACAATTCAGTGGTCAAGGAGATAAAAGCTATCCTTCAGATCATAATATTTTAGATTCATGGGACACTCTGTATGGTAAAACTAATGATTACACATATTATTCTCATGCCCACAAAACCTTTTCTAAATTGGATTATATATCAGAGTCAGATATTGATCCCAGACCTAACCCTTTCAAAAATATGCGCATGCGCTTGGTCAGACCACTCTATAGTCCAAATTGACATTGAGGGGACATTTCAAATCAGTAAAACATGCTCATGGATTATGACCCGAATGTACTTAAGGACCCTAAAACAAGGGACTCTATTTTGAAAGCACTTTCCGAATATTGGGAATTAAATTTTGGGGCGGCACACAAACCCTTCATTAAACCTACTCATTAAGGAGAAAGCCACATTAACTAAGGCTATTAGATCTAAATCGGACTCCCTCCAAAAGTAGAATTATAACCAAACAACATCAACAAACTCTATCCCAAACTATTTTTACACAATTGCAAACCAAGAGACAAGAATTAGAAACAATCATGAATAGAGCCTCAATTAAAGAAGCCCAAAACTTAAAGGCCCAGTATTTCCTTTACTCTAATAAACTGGACAAATATTTAGCCCATAGGCTATGGGAAAGGATCAAAACCTTTGCTATACCATCTCTGCAGAGAACAGATGGATCACACACCTCACACCCTCATGAGATTGCTGACAGCTTTGCTCAATACTATGCACATCTTTTACGATGGGAACAAAACAAACCCAACCCCCCCAGACAAAGGTGTTATTATCAAAATTTTTAGACAATGCCGGGGGGACGGGGGGGGGGGGACGGAGCAAGCCTTGCACATGAGCGGTCGCATAACACTTTCAATAATTAATCTAATTTTGACCGCTCAGTGCTACACAATATGATCCTAAAATATAGGCTAAGTTTTGGGGAGATATAACAGACATTTCCAGGACTGGTAACGGACCAGCAGACCGAGAGCTAAGTTATTTACCCCATTGAAGATGATCACAGCAGACACTGGCAAGCGGCACAGAGACGCCACACAATAGAAGCCTCCCCAGCTTCCCAGGCATAGTAAACCTAGATCTCCCTACTTCACACTAAACTACTAACATGGAGGAACCACCTATCACTCTTCTGACCCTCTTAAAAGATCTGGCAACTCAGATGGATAATAGGTCTACTGACCTTATTATTATTATTATTATTATTATTATTATTATTATTATCGGTTATTTGTAGAGCGCCAACAGATTTCAACATGGGAAAACTAAGACACGCTGAGCCTAATATGCTACAAATAAAAGTATTCAGAGCAACGCTCTCAAACTCAACTACTGTCCTGGTCGGTCGGAGCAGGGACCGTGAGCAGGGAGCACATTACAAACTGACCGCACCATACCAGATATCATGGACATCTCACCTCCGACTGGGCTTCTGCTGTGACGACCCTGCAGAGGACTGTGGTGGTGGTCGGCCATTTAGAGTCTTTTCCTCCGTCTGGAAAGTTGGAACAGGCTAAGTTGTCACATACTCTCCTTATCAAGCCTGTATCAAGCCTTCTCCTTTCTTCACTTGGATCCTAATATATGACTCTGTTTAGTTAAAATAAAAAGCCTAAGCACATTTTCAATGCAGCCTTTTGGACAAAAAGGAAAAACAAGGAAGAGAGAGGTGGCATATCAGATACACAGACTCCTTGTAATTATTTTACTCTTTTTGCATGGTTTGCTGGGTTCCTTTTCTCTTTTCTTTTGATAGGTTTATAGTCCCTTATGTATACATATTACTTAGGCATCCAATTCTATATTACTTCCTGTATTTATAGAACCACTCACTGTTATAAGGATACTAGATGTATACCTGTTCAGAGTGGAAATTATTGTTTAGCTCCTTCCCATTATGGTGTGGTGGAGACTATGGTTCCGTTACGGGGTAGGCTAGTCTGAAATATTGTTTGAAACATTCCTAGGTTAAAATTTCTCTTAGCCATAATTTTATGTCTTTATTATTATGGAGATTACCCACACAATAGCTAAAAGTTAAGGATGACGTTTATATTGAAGGTTGTGTATATGTGCATATCTTTTGACTTGCATTACGCATGTCACTATACATTTAGATAAGGTTTGAGACTCATCTCCTAATTACCGAGCTATTGTAAAATCAGCAGCATCTATAGTCCATGCCATTAGGATTGTAATGTTGGAGGATGCATTAGTCTCCCTAGTCAGATTGGGGCTCTTATTTTGATCTAGGCTGTTTATTTGTCTGTTGCTGTTCACTAGTTTCACTCAGGATTATTGCTCCATAGTCTTCCTAACTACAGCAAAATGTTTTAAGATATACACACTACAAATGAATGCTTCACGGTCTAAACTTTTTTGTAACTAATATCAGTGTCTTGCTAATATTTATCAATACTCTATTTGGTGAAAAGGTCTTTACGTTAATATTACTGTTAAATAGGTATCCATTTGTTTGACTTTTACTTTAACAACTCACTTTGCTATTATACCTTGTAACTTAAACCTGTAATGACCTGGAGAGTAGCTGCTGCTTTACTGCCGGACGGTATTCCTTCCGATAACCAAGGAAGGTCCACTAACTCCAACAGCAGGGCTGAACCGGCTGAAGGGCTCAGAGCTCACTGACAGAGATAGTATGATAGTATGACAACACGACACCTCAGGACTCAGAGTCGTCTAACTATGCGCCTCTCACTTCCCGCCCGACGTCCTCGATGACGTCACTGATTAAAAAGTTTGCAGATTGGCTGGGCTCCGAGGAGGCTGCTAGAGAGCAGCCTCTATAGGGAGCGATATGGGCTGCAAACTAAGACTTAACCACTGGATGACAGTCTCTGTGCAGCCCATATGAAAACGTACCTCAAACTCCTCAAGGACATCCATATTGCACAAAGGGAGGGGAGCTGAACGGCTCTCAGCCTCTCCTTCCTTGCGCAATATGGATGCGTAAGACAAATAATTAAATGTATTACTTTGAATTTGGAATTGTCAGGTGGTTGTGGGGTGGGGGGGTTCTGGGGGTCAGTTCAAGGGATACAAAAAAAAAAGTTTGGGATAAACTTACAAAATATTTTTTTTTTCATGATTATAGCAAAAAAGTGTAATTACACATATAGGGCAGGTGAGGCGCTGCCTCACCTGCCTCCTATGATTGCACGTCACTGCTGGAGACCAGACCTTCCAACTACTAGTATCTTTAGCATATTCTTTTAATGTAGCTAAGTTCACTGTGTGTTTCATCACTGCTGTTATTATGTTTGTGTTTTTTTGTAAAAATTTCTACTGATATACAGGATATATACTGTTCGCCCCTTTTCACTTATGAGAGGAGTTTGGAACTATGCCGTAGTTACTCCCAAAGCACACCCAGCTAACACAGGAAATAATACTACTATCACCATACACCTTTTATGAGGTACACATCATATATATACACTTTGGTGCGCTAGAGGACAAGAAGGTGGTACAAGTTACCTTTATGATAGTATAGATTAAGTCTATATACTTTTTTCTTGTCTAGAGCCGCTCTGGCTATGTTTACCAGTTTTATTATCAGAACCATAGCTGTATATATTTCGCATAGAGACACATTACGCCCAAGCCCCTACTTCGACTGAGTACCGTGACATAGCGATGCACAATGCAACATTGGGCTAAATAATAATCAGTATTCCTACCTCTCTATAGATACCTACTATTGAAAACCCTCACTTCCTTACCCATACTATCCATACTCCTCCAGTTTACATAACTATTCTACTAGCCTATTTTATAAGGTTTTATCTCTCCTCTCTCCGCCCCCCCTTCCCCTCTTTTCTTCAACTCTAACTCGAGAGGCTCTTTTCCACTGTTCTTTCTTTCTTACCAAAAACACTATAACCCATATAAAGGATGCCTAATCCTTACATCTTCCTGGTCCTAAAATAGATAGTCATGAAATATTCACATATTGATGTAGGGATAACTTCTAAACTCATATAATATAAAATGAAGTTCAATTCTCTGTAACCCAAACCCTTCAAACTAGCTATATCAAGACATGAAAAAGGATCCCTTTGTTACATACTCATCACACTTTGGTGATCTCATCTCTTTTTTATACCATAACATCATAATCCGACACCATGATATATACACCTATAGGCTGACTTCTCCATTATTCTTCAAATTACTTTATTAGTGTGTCCAGCATTAGAATATAGACCTGATGAGTAACATTGTAATTTCTGATGGATTTTATGGGATAATCTTCTTGCAACAGTACTGTATGTCATATTATGATGTAATTTTTCATTTTGGGTGAAACATGTTTGTTTGTTAGTTCTTCTGGAAACTTCAATAAAAAATGGGAGGCTAGTGAGGAATTAAATACAGAGATAATGACCAGAAAGATTATAAACGCCATTAGAGAACTTAAACCGGGGAAGGCCGCAGGCCCAGATGGGTTTCCTGGACAGTATTATCAACTCTTTAAATCAGTCCCACATCTCCTGAAATTCTGCAATTATATTTTACAGGGGAGGGAAATCCCTTGGGAAGTCTTACAGTCAAAAATTGTTGTAATCCCCAAAGCTGGGAGGAATCTAAAGCTCTGCCAGAGCTATAGAGTAGCTTCAGCAATTGCAAAATACAGTCCACAATACACTCAACAGAATTTAACCACACTAGAATGCTTTTGTAAAAAAAGCAAGAGAAATTAAAAAATGATCTCCCAAATCTATCTAGCAATAGAGAGAGTCAAAAACACCTCCAAAACACCCCTATTGGAAAAATGGGAAACAGATATCAGAAGGGAACACTTAAAGGAAGAATGGGATTTGATTATCCAAACATCGAGTAAAGGATTAATTAGCACAGATTTCTGAGAGAATTGCATAAATACCTCTTTTAGGTGGTATCTTACCCCTATAGTTATGTCACACTACACCCCACAGGGTAGTAAGAATTGCTTTAGAGGAAGTGCTGAAGTGGGGACATACATCCACATGTGGTGGGATTGCCCTCAAGTATGACACATATGGATCAAATTATCTTCTTTGCTAAGCATGGTGTTGTCTCAGGCATTATTAAATGAACATATAAAAACATATAATGCAGTCATTAATACATTCATTCGAACCCTGTGTACAGCTACTAGAATTTGTATTGCAACGTATTGGAAAACAGGAGTACCTTCATGGGAGGAGGTGATGGAGAAGATCAACTCGCATACAGTATGTCGGAAAGCACTTCTTATATCCAGGGCACCAGTGACCAATTCCTTAAGATCTGGTATTACTGGATCATGAAGGGAGATTAGTGAGCAAACATTATAGGTGACTTTTCTGTTGAATATCAGGTGGATTGACGGTGTGGGATGTGTCTCTCTATTCACTTGACTTTGACAGACACAGTACTGAAATAGTTCTGGCTAGGTATGGTACTATCTCTCCCCCTGGGTCTGGTTGTGGAGGTCAGTTGAAACAGGCATGTTGAGTTTTGTTACATTGTTACTAAGGGTATAGTTTATTCACGCCCAAATATTTTTTTTTTCTATTTTATGTTATCTACGGTTTTATATTCATTTGTGTAAAAGTGTAGGACTAATGGTACACATAGCACAACAATATGTGAATAAGCTGTCTAGGAGACACACTCCTATTGTGAGTCAGGGGAAAATAGAAGCCTAAATTACGAACTTCCTGTAACTTGGTAAAATAAACTAGGCTTTTTCTCTGACACAGTATCCAAATACTCCAAAGGTCTACTCTATAAGACTTCTTTAAATCTACTCTAATATCCTAACGGTGGGATAAGAATGTTGGATTTGAGGTGTAAAAGAAGGACATTCTCCATAATGTACCTATTCTTTGTGTAAAGTAAGACCTGTAACTTTCATGATAATTGCAATAAAACTTATTTTATCAAAAGTGGAAGAGAAAACAAAGATGTCATCCAGATAGTCGATGAAAGTTCAGCTGAGAAGGTCACGAAAGACATTGTTGACAAATGCCTGGAAGACTGCAGGGGCATTACACAGCCCAAAGGGCGTTACAAGGTATTCGTAATGCCCGGATCTTGTGTTGAAGGTGGTCTTCCATTCGTGTCCTTGAAAGATATGAATCAGATTGTATACCCCACGTAAGTCCAACTTGGTGAAAAAGCGAGCACCCTGCTTGATAGTTATGTTGTTCAAGGCCCTGTAGTCGATGCAGGGTCAGAGCCCACCATCTTTCTTACTGACGAAAAAGAAGCCTGCACCAGCAGGAGAGAAGGAAGGGCAAATTAAACCTTTAGCTAGATTCTCTTGGATGTACTCCTCCATGGATTTGGTTTCAGCTTTCGAGAGTGGATAAGTCCTCCCTTTAGGAAGTGGGGCTCCAGGAAAGAGGTTGATCTTGCAGTAATAAGGACGGTGGGATGGCAGCACGTCGACTGTTTTTTTCTCAAATACATCTGCAAAGTCTGCATATACTGAAGGAAGGTTTGGAGGAGTCTGTATACTGGCTATGGAGATGCAGAGCAGAGGAGTGACTTTAGCAAGGCAGGAGTAGAAACAGGAGGTACCCCAGGAGGCCAGTTGTCCTTTAGCCCAGTTGAACTATGGATTGTGTACCTGAAGCCGAGGAAGACTAAGGATGACAGGCTGTGCTGGGTAATGAATGACCCCAAACTGCAGCTGTTCGATATGAAGGACTCCCACAGTCAGGGTTAGGGGTGCTGACTCAAAATGGATCAACCCTGAACCAAGGGGGGTGCCATCCAGAGTAGTTATCTTGAGACAGTGTATTTTCAGTAAAAGAGGCAAACCAGCTTGAATCATGAAATGGTGATCCAGGAAGTTTCCAGCTGCCCCTGACTCAATGAAGGCTTGAGTGTGGACAGTATTCTGAAGGAAGGTAAGGGTAACAGGTACCAGGATCTGAGAGGAGTGAGGGGATTTAGTAGAGACTATGCTTAGAGGTACCCCTGTGTTATCTCCTTAGCATTGGATTTTCCCGGCCAAATGTCACAGTCCTGTAGTAGGTGGGTGTTGGACCTACAATAAAAGCATAGTCTCAATCTCCTTCTTCTTGAAGGAGGAGAGATCCATGGGTTCCTCCACTGAGGCAACTGGAGCTGCTGAGGGGGTAGAGGATACTGTAGAAAACCAGACGAATAGGAGGACGGGAGGGAAGGACCCTCCTTGTTCTGTCTCTCTCGGCTTGTCTCTCCTGAAAATGAGAGTCCAGACTGATAGATACAAAGCATTACAAAAGTCATCCAAAGAAGAAGGAAAATCACAATAAGTGAGTTCATCTTTGATGCATTCAAACAGACCCCCTCCTAAAGGCTGTCTTGAGAGCACTGCCATCCCAAGTGGTTTCAAGTGCCATGGTGTGAAACTCAATGGCAAATTGTGCCACAGTTCTATTGCCCTGACGGAAGTCCAGGAGAGAAAATTCTGCAGCAGTGGTACGGACAGAAGTCCCAAAGATAGAAGATAATGCAGAAATGAAATCATCAGCATCATGCAGGAGTAGAGCATTCTGTTCCAAAATGGGAGAGATCCAGGCTAGGGCCTTGTCTTTCAGTAAGGAAATGATAAAAGTGACCCTTGAGTGGTGTGAGGATCATTGCGGAAGTGCAGCCTGCATTGGTTAAGAAAACCCCTGCAATCAGTAGTACCTTCATACTCGTCAGGTAAAGGTATCCAGGGTATACTTCCAGAAGCAGAGGAAGAAGTCACAGTACTGGGAGTAGGGACTGACGGTGAAACAACAGGAGCGGTATTCCTCGCTGTAACTAGTAAGGAGAGTTGAGCAGTAATAGCCTCTAGCTTGGAATCCATATTCTGCAATTGTGTGGTATGGGTTCCCAACATCTGTCTCTGAACATAAACAGCTTGTGCCACCTCATCTGGCTCCATGGCCCAAGTATAATGTAATGCTCATGGGATACTCCTCTATCAGACCGAACTCGGCCAGTAGTCTTGTTATGCCGGCATTGAGCCTGAATGATAGGGAATATCCCAGACCAGAGAAAGTTAGTAAGATGAGGAGGGTGGCACTCACCACAGGCAGGACAGTCCCCAGAGGCAATAGCAGAGCAGTCCAAGGCAAATCACTAGAATGGTCAGACAGGCAGGATTTGGCAACAGTAAAAAAGTCCAAGGGCACACCACTAGAATCATCAGGCAGGCAGGGTTTGGCAACTAAGCGGCAATCCAGAACAACAGGGGTTAAGCAGGCAGAGTAGTTCAGCAGCAGTATATTAATCCAGAAATTCAGGGTATAACAGGCAGAGTAGTCAGACAGGCAGGGTTCAAACACATAAAGGCAATACAGTAGTAACGATCTATCACACCCAGGATCACACAAAGTAACACCTATACTTGGGCAGTGATAGATCGTTATTGAGCGACTTACATAGGTGCAGGATTCGCGCCAGAGGAATCCGGAATGGCATCTGAGAGAGAGGAAAGTGCAGCTATGACATCAGCACTGCACGCATCCGGACTTGACACAGCCCCTGGAAACGAGCAGGGGAGGAGACGCCGCTACCCTACCAACGGCTAGAGCGGTACGGCGTGACACCAATATGGAACATTTTATTCCTTTCCAAAACCGACCTTCTGCTGCACAAACAGCAAATGTATTCATAAACCATTTTGTCAAACATTATTGCCTGCCAACCTCTATAATGGCAGACTGAGGTACTAAATTTACATCCACATTTTTGCATCAGTTCTGTAGGGTGTTACAAATTGAGCAATGATTAAATACTGCTTACCACCACCAGACAAACAGTCAAATTGAGAGAACCAATCAATGGTGAGAACAGTACATTCATTGCTATAATACTCATCAACAGGATAATTGGGCCACCCTACTACCATTAGCTCAGTTTGCCTACAACAACACCCTAAATTCTATCACAAAATCTACCCTTTTCTACGCCAACTATGGATTTAATCCAACATTACATCTACTTCCACAAGAAGCAAGTTCATGTCCTCTCATCAATGATTTGACCAACACCATCTCCAAAAACGTTTCAATTCTTCAAGACAATATAAAAGAAGCACAAATCCATCAGAAATGTTATTATGACACAAGAAGAAGATTGCCTCCACCCTACTTGATTGGGGACAAGGTTTGGTTTTCCACTAGGCATCTCAGACTATCTACACCTAGCAGGAAGTTTAGGAGTCTTTTCATGGGACCTTTTCCAGTAACAAAGGTCCTAAATAAAACTGCTGTAACACTACAACTACCTCCTTTATATAAGATACATCCCACCTTTCATGTATCATTACTCAGACCCTTCCATTCCATACGTGATCATCAAAATAAAACACAGCCCATGATACCTTTGGAACCAGATGAGAAGTTTGAGGTCCCAAGCATTCTGGACTTAAGGAAGATACAAGGTCGGCTGCAACATCTGGTCCATTGGAGGGGTTACACACATGAAGATGACTCTTGGGAACCCTTGTCTAACCTCTTGGCACCCAGACTTATATCTTTATTCCATAGAAGACACCATGACAGATCCCGACCTTAAACCGCTGAGCTTTTCCTTGAGGGGGGAGCTATGTCACGCCATTTCCTAAGCACCTCTTCTCCTTTTAAGAAGGGGTGGGATCAAACATGAATTCAATGTAGTAATAAAGCAGCACCAAAGTTTCAGGGTATCCACATCTTGTTTATTGGAACATGCCAAAAGAAAAACACAACCTGTTCTCAGCCTTAGCATTGGCTGTTTCAATGCTAAGGCTGAGAAACACATAGCATTTTTTTTTTTTGGTAACTATTGCTTGTTACTTGTTTTTATTTGTTTTAATAAACAACTTATTTTAATACAAGCACTGGTTCAGCACCTCATTGAGTAGCATAGCTATTGTATCTGACATTCTACGGCTTGGTACATACCACTCACTGAGTGGGCCAAGACACACCTGCATTGGTATCAATCTACCTGGAGAGGTTTAGCTGGTACACCCCAAGTTACCGGCCTGCTTCTACCAGTACATAAGTGTACTTGGGCTAAATGTGAGTACCCATTTGACTTTGTTTACATCTGTCCATCTCATTTGATATGCTGATCTACACATGAGGCGCCCTCTGTTCTCTATTTTCTTCTATAGTTTTATCCAGATAAATCTGTGAGGAGGAGAGCAGCCACCCACCTTCTTTACATATACCTAGCTGGATCATCCAGTCTCATCCAATCTCATCGGATTTCCCATTTTGAAAATAAGTCTAGCACTCCAATTGGGACTAATCTGTTGGGACTCTCATCATCTAGGAATGATATGGTTTGAAATATTTGTTTTCTAATTTGTAAATTGTATATTGAAATTGTTTATTGCAATGGTTTTATAGTATATTTTATACAGATCCTCAGAGCGCCCCCTTATTTATTGTTTTACACTGTAAATTACTTGCTGATAAATTTTAACCCGCATGCAATCTTATCGCCAGGATTGATACTTTGTTTGTGTAATTTGAATCCTGTCCACACCATCAAAAACATATCATTAAATACTCTATTACTATTAATACAATTAACTGTAACACTCCTCACTGGTATGTCTGAAGCTGTGGCTCACAGTTTCATGTTTCATTTCAGGAGTTACTGAAAGTAACCAAACCAATTGTTACACCTACTAAACAGAGGGCCGAAGGCGGGGGGGGACAACTGGTGCAACCGGCCCCGGAGTTCGGACACTGCTAAGATGGAATGTTTTGTATCAGTGAGAGGCAGCAGAATGAGAGAGGTGCCTCCCTGACACTTTTGGTATTTTTTGCATTCTGGCAATAACCAGGAGGCTGCAACAACTTTGGAACTTGTGTCCTCTCACACAAAGATCGTCAGCAGGGCAACACCCGGAAGTGCAGTGCGGTTTTTCACTGGTCAGACAGAGGAGCAAAGAATATGCGGTGAGTGTGAAAATAAAATATAATAGCTATTTTAACATGTCACATTTATTAACTGAGCTTGTACATAACAAAACATGGGGAAAAACATGTGCAAATAGCCAATCAATGTATTGGGGCCTATTTATCAAATGTCTTGCGGACCTGATCCGACAGTGCGGATCAGGTCCGCAAGACATTGCTGAATGCTGAGAGCAATACGCTCTCCGTATTCAGCATTGCACCAGCAGCTCTTGTAAACTGCTGGTGCAACGCCGCCCCCTGCAGACTCGATCGGGTTGATTTCTGGCCATTCCTGTCTGCCTGCTCAGAGCAGGCGGACAGGGTTATGGAGCAGCGGTCTTTGTGACCACTAATTCATAACTGCTGTTTCTGGTGAGTCTGAAGACTCCCCAGGAACACGGGGCGTCAAACTCCATACGGAACTTGATAGATAGGCCCCATTGTATTTACTTTGTATTTGAAAACCCTTTGGAGGGAAAAAACTAATATGTGCTCAGTTTTGTCTTTTTCCCAAGGAATTTTTTTTTATTGGTATAATTTTCTTATGATCTACTCATGTATTTATATCCAGTAATAACATGATATGGTGTAGAAAATAAGAAATTATGTAATACACCAAAGGTGCCTTTTAAGTGTAACAAATTCTTTGTATCGCACGTTACAAAATATTAAGAACACAATAAGCTGTATCAGAGCTAGAAGGTTAGATGAAAACCTATCAGCACTGGACTAGATAACATCTTGAAGTGGACATAAAATATACCACAGCCTATAAAGGAAAACATTTTTTTTACCTATCATTAAAGTTTACAACTGAAATGTGATTTATATTAGGGTAAAAAGGGTAACCAAGAGTGGGTCATACTCCCTAACTGGAGGAGAGGAGGTTGAGGAGTAATTTGCAGATGCACTTTCGGAAAGGGTGGCTGTATATTTTAATGTGTGTGTGTGTGATTTTAATGGTGCTTCTGTATGAGAATGTGTGTGTGACAGTGTTTGTGTGTTTAAGTGTATTTCAGTGTGAGAATGTGTGTGTGACAGTGTTTGTGTGTATAAGTGTATTTCGGTGTGAGAATGTGTGTGTGACAGTGTTTGTGTGTTTAAGTGTATTTCAGTGTGAGAATGTGCGTGTGACAGTGTTTGTGTGTATAAGTGTATTTCGGTGTGAGAATGTGTGTGTGACAGTGTTTGTGTGTATGAGTGTATTTCGGTGTGAGAATGTGTGTGTGACAGTGTTTGTGTGAATAAGTGTATTTCGGTGTGAGAATGTGTGTGTGACAGTGTTTGTGTGTGTGTGAGAGAGTTTCTGTGTGAGTGTTTTATCTGTGTTTGAGTGTTTTGTCTGTTTCTGATTGTTCCTGTGTGTCCTGAGGGACATTATAATTTACACTGTCTGTTAAACTCCTACAGTTACATGTTGTAAATAAAGAAACATGCTTTAGAGTTCATGGTTCTACCTTTGGGAACTTCAGTCTGGAAGTTTACCCCTTAACAACTGTGAAATACCATGTGCGTCACCGGTCCTTAAGGGTTTCATGCAATGTGGGCAACCAACTGGCCGGCAATCATTTGTAATGATAGATAGATAGATAGATAGATAGATAGATAGATAGATAGACAGAAAGATATTCAGTAGATAGATCACATATTTTGATTGTACTTTACAAATAAACACAATAATATTAATAATAATAATAATAATAATAATTATAGTCTAAATCACTACTAATTAAAACAGAGTAGAGCAACCTGAAAGAGTATGTATATCCTATAAGTTGGTTTTAACAATGCTATGTATATCTGCATCTACTTGAGATGTTTTTAATGAGACAATGGGGACTAGATGAATTCCAAAAACATCTCTCAGCTGCACAAAGCTTTTTTCAACCCCTTACTGATGTAATTTCTGTTTCTAATTACATCTGTACAATGATCACAGTCATCACACGTCTGCTATGATTATATGCATAGTTTTCAAGGGCTTATGGATGCTATTCTTATCATGCTGTACTACAAACCTTTTTTCTATTTTTACTCAGTTTGTTTGCACACTGGCATCATAATCAATAGTCCCTTTTTGCTAACCTGTTTCACATCCTTTGCACTTAAATGCCAGAGCGTGTTCAACAGGCCGAGTTTTAGAAAAGACACAAATATGGGGAAAAGCCACCATATAAAATGGAAAAAAAATGGATAATTTTTGGTGCCATTCTCTTTTGTGTACATTGTAAACACCGCATTGAAAATATTTTATGGTTCCACATAATATTTTTTAATTGTAGGTTTGAACGTTACAAAATGACATCCAATTGCACAATGCCAAAGAGCCATAAGAACATTCATGTCTGCAAACAGATTGACAAATATGGGTACAAAGTAACGGGAAGTTTCTACATACATATTGTCATACTAAACTCCAAAGATAAACACAATATCTGAGATACTAGGTGCAAACTAAAAAACTCACCCTCATAAACATTATAGGGTACCCTTGGACCTCCGGTTTCTCATATATATGAGGGATTAATGATATTTAAAACTTTTTGTTTTCTGTCCACCTGAGTATATTAATACCGCTCATGTACATTAAACATCTGATTTACAAAACATACGAGCCTAGGAGCTTCATATGGTTAAAATAGCACAGGCCACTTTTGGACCTGTATATAGGTTTATATTGAAAAGCTTTCAGTTTTCTGTCCTCCTTAGTATATTAAGGCCTCTTTTGGACCTTAAAGGGACACTGAAGTCATTTTTTTTCTTTCATGATTCAGATAGAGCATGCAATTTTAAGCAACTTTCTAATTTACTCCTATTATTTTTTTCTTTGTTCTCTTGCTATCTTTATTTGAAAAAGAAAGCATCTAAGCTAAGGAGCCAGCCAATTTTGGGTTCAGCACCCTGGGCAGCACTTGTTTAATGGTGAGTACCAATCAGCAAGCGCAACCCAGGTTGTGAACTAAAAATGGGCCGGCTTCTAAACTTACATTCTTGCTTTTCAAATAAGATAGCAAGAGAATGAAGAAAAATTGATAATAGGAGTAAATAGAAAGTTGCTTAAAATTGCATGCTCTATCTGAATCATGAAAGAAAAAATTTGGGTTCAGTGTCCCTTTAAACACCTGCTTTACAAAACATAGGAGGTTTATATGATTTAAATAGCAAAGGCCACTTTTGGACCTGTATATATATATATATATATATATATATATATATATATATATATATATAAATTAGAGGGACAGTAAAGTCCAAATTAAACTTTTATGATTACGACCCAAAATCACTTGTGCATAACTGTTTGCACGACACTTGTAATCTGGCCCTATATATTGAAATCAATATAGTTTGCAAGGGCTAATGCACGAATAGTCTATGAGGATGGTACACAATACAAGAGTTTAAGCTCTGTAGTAGCTGTAAAACAATCTGTAGATATATAAAACTATAACATAATAGCATAGATCAGAAATAAAAAGGACTGTCTAGTTAAAATGAAACTTTTATGATGCAGATAGGGGATGCAATTTTGCTTTGTTCTCTTGGGATTTTTTTTTAAAGCTAATCCTAGGTATGGGCTTAAACTGATTTCTAAACTATTGTAAACTGCCTCTTATCTCAGTGCATTTGACAGTTTTTTCACAGTTAGTCTGTCAAAAGCACTGAGATAATAAGGCAGTCTGCAGAGGCTTAGATACAAGATAATCACAGAGGTAATAAGTGTATAATATCACAGTGTTGGTTTGGCAAAACTGGGGAATGGGTAGTAAAAGGGATTATCTAGCGCCTAGATTTAGAGTTCTGTGTTAGCCGTCAAAAGCAGAGTTAAGGGGTCCTAACGCTGCTTTTGGCCGCCCGCTGGTATTTAGAGTCGGCCAGGTAAAGGTGTACCGCTCACTTTCAAGCTGCGACTTTTCCATACCACAGATCCCCTTTACGCCAATTGTGTATCCTATCTTTTCAATGGGATCTTCCTAACGCCGGTATTTAGAGTCTTGGCTGAAGTGAGCGTCACACCTCTACCGACAAGCCCCAAGGCAGAACATAGAGTGATCTGAGATGTCATCGCAGAAAATGCAGCATGTCTGCAGAAAGAACAGCACTTGAACTTTTCAGCACTGCTCCACATTAGGCTGTTCTTTTTAAACAAAGCTGTTCTCTGGCTGCATTGTATAAGTTTTCCTTAACACAGTGCATCCAGAACAAAGTGCTGTTTGAAGAAAACAGTCAAATATGCAGTAGTGCTGCAAAGCAGCAGTGCATTGATTGTTTGGCTCTCAGATTTTTGCAAGCTCGTTCCCTAGCTTTTCACAGTCTGCAAAGCCGTTTTTCTCTGACTGTAAGATGTTCGTATAAGCCAGTGATTTTTAACCTTTTTTTTGCCGTGGCACACTTTTTTACATTAAAAAATCCTGTGGCACACCACCATCCCAAATTTTTTTTAAAAATCACACATTGTAGCCTAATACAGCATATATATATATATATATATATATATATATATATATATATATACACAAACACACACATACTGTATGTATTGTGCTGTTATGCCATGCCTCCTACAAACTACCCCTGCACTGGGAGTAAAAAACAAGCAAAGTTTAAAAAATATGTCACACTGTTGTCAGTCTGCCGTTGCACACCTGAGGATCTCTCACGGCACACTGGTTGAAAAACACTGGTATAAGCAATGCACCTTTTTTATTACTACATTTCTATATTAGACTAAGAGAAAAGGAAACAAATTAATTCAAGAGACATTTTACAATTACTTTTTTTGTCTGCAGCTAATTTGCAATGCAATTTTCAACTACTGCACTAGATTATAAAACTTTAAATATTGCTTTATTCTACAGTTAGCCAATACATTGCAATTGATCTGGTGCTTTAGTGTAACTGACAAATTTACAATTTTATTTCATTTAAAAATGACCTGCAGAAAAAATGTCACTAAAAAAATCATCTCATCGCAGAAAGTGAAAAAAAGTTCTGCCTCTGGGCCGACAAGACTCCTAACGCCCATGGAAAGTCTGTAGTTAAGAGCTTTATGGGCTAACGCCGGTATATAAAGCTCTTAACTACAGTGCTCTAAAGTACACTAACACCCATAAGCTACCTATGTACCTCTAAACCAAGGCCCCCCCACATTGCCACCACTATAATAAATATTTTTAACCCCTAATCTGCCGACCGCACATCGCCGCCACCTACATTATACCTATGAACCCCTAATCTGCTGCCCCTAACATCGCTGACACCTACATAATATTTATTAACCCCTAATCTGCCCCCCCAATGTTGCCGCCACCTAACTTCAAGTATTAACCCCTAATCTGCCGACCGGACCTCGCCGCTACTATAATAAATGTATTAACCCCTAAAGCTAAGTCTAACCCTAACCCTAACACCCCCCTAAGTTAAATATAATTTTAATCTAACGAAATAAATTAACTCTTATTAACTAAAGTATTCCTATTTAAAACTAAATACTTACCTGTAAAATAAACCCTAATATAACTACAATATAACAAATAATTATATTGTAGCTATTTTAGGATTTATATTTATTTTACAGGCAACTTTGTATTTATTTTAACTAGGTACAATAGCTATTAAATAGTTATTAACTATTTAATAGCCACCTTGTTAAAATAATTACAAAATTACCTGTAACATAAATCCTAACCTAAGTTACAATTAAACCTAACACTACACTATCATTAAATTAATTAAATAAATTAGCTACCAATACCTACAATTAAATAAACTAAACTAAATTACAAAAAAAAAGAAACACTAAATTACAGAAAATAAAAAAATACTACAAGAATTTTAAACTAATTACACCTAATCTAAGCCCCCTAATAAAATAAAAAAAAAATAAAAAAAATAAAAGTCCCTACCCTATTCTATATTACAAAGTAATCAGCTCTTTTACCAGCCCTTAAAAGGGCTTTTTGCGGGGCATTGCCCCAAAGTAATCAGCTCTTTTGTCTGGAAAAAAAAAATACAACCGCCCCCAACATTAAAACCCACCACCCACATACCCCTACTCTAACCCACCCAAACCCCCCTTAAATAAACCTAACACTACCCCCCTGAAGATCTCCCTACTTTGAGTCGTCTTCACCCAGCCGGGCCGAAGTCTTCATCCGATGGGGCAGAAGAGGACATCCAGACCGGCAGAAGTCTTCATCCTATCTGGGCAGAAGAGGACATCCGGACCGGCAGACATCTTCATCCAAGCGGCATCTTCTATCTTCATCCATCCGGAGCGGAGCGGAGCCATCTTCTTCCCAGCCGACGCGGATCCATCCTCTTCAACCGACGCCTACTCGTCGAATGAAGTTTCCTTTAAATGACGTCATCCAAGATGGCGTCCCTCGAATTCCGATTGAATCAACCAATCAGATTTTTCCTACCTTAATTTCGATAGCCCTTCAGACAACTCTAAATACCAGCGCTGTTTGGAAGCAGCGGTAGGAAAACTCTAAATCTAGCCGTATATGTTTAAACAATAAAACACATTTTTAAATAGACTGTCCCTTTAAAGGATATGAAGCAACTTTAAATAGTTAAAATTCCAATTTAATTAAAGGGACATTGTATACAAAAACTTATATGGGTTATTTAAATAAAGCTTTATCTGTAGATAAAGTTTGTAATTGACATGCATTAGCTATTTTGCTGTTAAAGCTGCCAAAAATTATGAAAAACCTTGCAGTGCTTTTACTGCATGTATATAATACACATTAGTTAGAGAGCTAGGGATTTTCCCTCACTCCCTAACTAGCATGCTGACAGTGAGCACTCATGCTGTAAGAAATGCTGCTGATATACACTAACAGCACTAAACTGTTTCTGCCTCATTGCTATGTAAATCTTTGCTGGGATCTGACTCCCTCTCCTCTCTTCACTGTTACTACAGAATGTAATTAGCCTTTGCAGACACAGAACTGAACATTTTACACATAGCTCTATAAAATGATCTCAGGATCTGATCTCACAGAGCTGCCCCTTTAATAATGTATGCTTCCCTATAAAGCAAATCAGTGTTAATCTTGTAATGACATATCAGATCCTAAGATCTTTATTTAAAAATTAGGTTAACCTAAAACAAGACACTACTGCAAAGACAAAGCATTATATCTCAGGTTGCATAAGTCTAAGTAGAAAGGAAAATTTCCTCTCTATATAGATTAGATTTTACATTGAAATAATCTACTCAACATATTTGAAAAAGTATTTGAATAACACTCTTATGTATATATGAGCAAATGGTAAGCCTAAATGTAGGATGCACGCCCCAAAAACGTGTAACAGAATATAAAGCAAGGAGATTTTCAAAGCAAACCACAATAAATCCCTCACTCTGAGATAAAAGTAAAGTCACCCATACAACAAATTGATAAATCTAGCCCTAAATCACACCACAAAAGTTCTCCATTTGTTTGCTGGTATACTTCATTACAAATCTGATAAAATTACAAAATATAAATCTTCATGTAGTATAAAACAAAAGTATTTTTGATGACAGTTTAAAGGGACAGTCTGGTCAAAATGAAACATTCATGATTCAAGGGCCACTGTAAGTAAATATTTTCTATGCCTGTTACTAACTAACTACCCCAAATACGCTTTTTATCAATAGCATTTCATTAACATATCTCTACCGTATATCAGAAATCTTGTCTGCAAATTTAATTGTTTTCCAAACCCACTCTGTGGGTATCCTTTGCTCTGTACCAATCCGTTTACAATACCTAGGTTTCAATATGGCGCTTTAAACACAAAGTTATTGGTTTAAGTATTTTGAACATGCAGTGCTGAAAATAGTGGGCAGGATAACGTGACATCATCGGCGAATAAAAGATATAACTTTTAGAACGTTATGAAACTTCGTTTTGGAGAAAATATAGGTCAGTAGGTTTTAATTAATGTTTATTAACTTTAATATGTTAGAATGTTGCCATTTTAAATAACTTTCAAATTTACTTTTATCATCAAATTTGCTTTGTTCTCTTGGTATTCTTTGCTGAAAGCTAAACCTAGGTAGGCTAGACAGCACTAGTTCATGTATACCATATAAATAACATTGTGCTCACTACTGTGGAGTTACCTAGGAGTCAGTACTGATTGGCTAAAATGCAAGTTTGTCAAAAGAACTGATATAATAAGGCAGTTTGCAGATGCTTTAGATACAAGCTAATCATAGAGGTAGAAAGTGTATCAATATAACCGTGTTGGCTGTGCAAAACTGGGGAATGGGTAATAAGGGGATTATCTATCTTTTAGAATAATAAACAATAAAACAATCTAAAGAAGACCCTTTAAGGTCTAAATCAAATGTTAAATTGCATGGAAATTATTAAACTCCCCCATCACATATAATACAATGAAATATATTATAATATAATTTAATATAATGTAATGTAATATAATATAATGTATATAATATAATGTAAAATATATTCTTTTATATGATGGGATAGGAAATGGCAACTCTGACATGGAAAACAGTTTTTTAATTTATCCAGATATCCTATAGAATATAAAGCAATTACGTTATGATTTAATTGTTACATTTTCTTCTTCTCTTCAGCAACAATTACGTTGACCTATTGTTTTAAATGTCTAGTCATCTATCAATTTGATTTTTCCCAAATGTGATGAAATAAGGCTGCTGCATTGCTTAATGACCTTGAACCAAGTGTCATTTTCATTACTTATCTAATATGTTTGCTTCTGTTATTTTTCAGCAGCTAAGAAAGATAAGATGTCCTTTTTTTATGTTTCCCTTTATATAAATGGAAATGTGCAACAAAGTTAACTCATTATCATCTATAAATAGCTGCATATTGTTGCTGAGGTTTCAGACAACCTATGATATTTAAAAATGGATTATGCGCTTTAACATAACATTAAATAAAAATATAGATTTTTTTTTTTATTTTACAGCAGATTAGAATCATAGGCCTTTGAAATATGTCCATATTTTACTAAAGTGCTTGAAGGTATAGGAAAGTCAAAATTAAACGTGCATGATTCAGATAGAGCATGTAATTTTAAGACACTTTTATATTCACTTCTATGGTACAATGTGCTTCATTCTCTAGGTATCCCTTGTTGGAAAAGAATACACACATATCTTCCACTAGTAGGTGCTAGATGCTGATTTTTGCCATCACATATTTGTCTCTTGTGATTGGCTAACTAGATGTGTTAAGATAGCTGCCAGTAGTGAAATCCCATTCATTCAGCAATGATAACAAGATAATGAAGCAAATTTGATAATAGAAGTAAATTGGAAAGTGGTTTAAATTGCATGTTCTATCTGAATCATGAAAGAACATTTTGGGGCTTCCTGTCCCTTTAAATGGGCAATACATGACATAAGGAAGAGGCACCCAACAGATTAATTTGCGCTAGAAAAAAACATAATAGCACTGTAAAATAAAGGTACAATAAACACTTAAAGGGACAGTCTACACCTTAGTCATCTTAAAGCCTTACCTTAGATTAAGCTGCAAATATCCTCCTGCACCCTTTCTATATCATGCAGCAGGAACAGAAAACAAGTTATTTTAAAATGAATATTGTTCCTAGCCACTTTGAAATGGCTGCCAAACTCTCCCCACTGATGACATCACAATCTGGGCTGCATTTAGGCACGCTGCTGAAAAGCATTGACAGTTGAATCCAGCTACTGAGCCTTTTGTGATTGGATGCCAAATGCGGTCCCTTTAATAGATTTTATAAGAATATTATTGAGGTTATTCCCTGCCTCCCTCTAGTTGTGGGTGCCGCCATGTTGAAATCTTTCACTACATTCCAGTGCCGACCTGTTTGCACACGAGCTGCAACACTTCTTCAGATTGCTGCAGTATTACCTAGGTTTCATAATGGCGGCACTCCTGATTAAAAGGAGATGCATGAAATATAGTTAGTGTTTAGTGTCTCTTAAAAGTCAAAGATGCTGGATTATAGTTTTAATTCACCTCCAAGTTTTTGTATAACTGGCCCCTCTGTTTCTGCCTTAGATTAACATGTCCAGGGGTGGGTGGTTCAGACAACCAGAAGGCGACTGCGCACCTCTTTTGATTTTACACAGCAAACTAATGAGGCTCAGCATGCTATGTAAAACCTATTGAGGTAAATGTGCAGTGTGTAAAATCTTCTGGTTCTCTGAACTGCTCACTCCTGATTATAATAAAAAAATGCAGAGATAAGGGTGGCAGACAGGGGAACCAGTAATATAAAAAAACAGATATATTAAACTGCACAGTATATTTGATTATAATTACAGGTTTATTATACTGTATGTTTTTGCACAAATTAATCAATTGAGTGGCACTTTATTATATCGCTTTTTTAATTAGTAGGATAGCCCTATGCTTATCTCAGGATTTTTTGAAGTCACACAATGTTGGTGTTTACCACCAGGAATGGAGGTTTATTCCATCAATTCACCACCCTTTCTGTAGAGAAGCATTTTTACAAATTACTCCTTAGCATAACCCCTTGTTATATTGTTGGTGCTTGTGAAAATACTTTAACTGTAAAATTTATTTAGTCACTTAATATAATTTATATCACATTTTCTCACCACAGCTAGTTGCCCATTCATCAAAGATTAATTCTTCCTTCCTGCTGTATTCATGGTGAATGAAAGATTTGCTTTTCTTAAAGGGCCACTAAACACAAAATATTTCTTTCATGATTCAGATAGAGAATAGAAATTTAAACACCATTCCAATTTGCTTCCATAATTTATGTTGCTTCATTTTTTTAAATATCCTTATTTGAAGAAAAAGCAATGCACATGTTGAGCCAATCACATGATGCTTCTATGTGCAGCAACCAATCAGCAGCTAGTGAGCATATCTAGATATGCTTTTCATCAAAGAATATCAAGAGAATAAAACAAATTAGATAATGTAAGTAAATTAGAAAGATGTTTAACATTGCATTCTCTTTCTAAATCATAAAATAAAAAATGTGGGTGGCATGTCCCTTTAAGTACTCAGATTAATATTTGTATTTGTATTAATAAACATTTTTTTCCTTCTTCTTCTATGGGGGTTTCTACAAGATTATATAAAGCCTCTTTTTGATACAGATTTTACAGATTTGATCACAGAGGCGGCTCTTGAGTTAGTAAAGCCTTAGGTAAGGCTCAAATATGAGGACGCTCGACAATAAATGCAAAAATCAAATAAATAAATATGAATATGAATTGCTCTGAATTTCACTGAAATATGTCCCTATGTGCATTAAAGTTCACCCAAAACCTTCCTATGGGTTTTATCTATTATTGAATCTTAATAGAGAGGGTAAAGAAAGGAGAGAGCGAGAGGTGAGGTCGATTAGAGATTGAGAAAAGAAGGAAAGTAAAGAGAGAGGAAAAATAATAGTGAGAAAAGAAGAGAGGAAAAGGAGAGGAAGAAAAGAGAGGCAAAAAATAATTGCGGAGAGAGTGAAATAAAGAGTGAGAGGATGATAGAGTGCAGATAATGTGAAGAGGAAAATAAAAAAAGAGACAAAAGAAAAAATAGAGAAGGAAAGAGAAGAGAGAGAAAGGGAAAGAGAATGGAAAGATAGTGTACAAAGACAGAAATAGGAGTGGAGAGTGAAGAGTCAGAGAGAAATAATAGAGAAGAAGAGAGATAGGAGACACAAGAGAACTTAAAAAGGGAGACTGGAGGAGAAAAGAAAGTATAGAGGCAGAAGAATAATTAGAGAGAAGGAGAGAGAGAAAAAAGGAGAAGAAGGGAGAGAGAAGAGAGAGTGCGGGAAAAGAGAGGGCAGAGAGAGAAGGGAGAGAGAGTGTCAGGGAACCAGGAATCAGGGAGACAAGAAATGCTATATTAATTGCACCTTAATATAATTATTATTATTTAATATAATAACAAAAAATAATAAAGATTCCAAAGGCCAAATGACAAGCCAGGAGTCAAAGCCAGGGCTGGTAAGTCAGACGAGCTGGGCCAGGAGTCAAATCCAGTAGTCAGACGAGCTGGGTCTGGATCACAAAGATCAGCAGAGTCATGAACAGCCAAGGGATCAGGAACCAGAAAGGACATCAAACAAGCCAGATTAAACACAGAATCAGGAACACAGAGAAGTCAGAGACAACACTAGGGCAAAGGCAGACTGAACATAGGCACTTTAAATAGTAAACGATGACATCATAATTCTGCAACTGCAACCTGTCTCTCACTGATGATGTTCTTCAGTTTGGCAATAAGAGGGAGCCTGGGTGTAGTGAGCAGTGTTACACACTCTGCTTCAGACAAGGAAAGCTATAGCAAAAAGCTGCAAACAACAACCAAAGTCGGGTGAAACCCTGACAAAGAGAAGAGAAGATTGAAGGTGAAAGAGGGAGTGGAGAAAAAGAAAAGATGAAAACAAGCACATTATTTTCCATGAAGTTGATAATGGAGGCAGGGTGGTAGTGCTGGAATATTACCAATAAGAAGCTCTCAAACAACTTAATGATCCGATCACCTGTAGACAACTACCTGGAGATCCTATTAGCACTATTAAAAACAGGTTGTTCAGTTATTACAGAGTGCTCAACTAGAAGGGCTAATCGACAAGGGCCTTCTATTATATCTGACAGTGCAATTCCCTCGAACACTGGTATTTTATACCCTGCAGAAAGTGCACAAGCACGCCACTCAACCACCAGGCAGACCAATAGTTTAGGCTATTGGTTCGCTTTTACAGCCTAATGCCTCCTATCTGAACTGTTTGCTGCAACAATTAGTCAGAAATATGCCATCCTTTCTCCTAGACTTCATGACACTAATTGGGGATCTCAGACAACGACCTCTATGGAGAGGAACTGAATTGCTGGCGACCTTAGATGTTTTCAGCTTATACACGGTCATCCAGCATACACAGGGGCTGGAGGCAATTAGAAATCATCTCTGCAGATATCCCTATGTGGACCTAGTATGGAGTGGATTCTGGAATTATTGCAGTTTTGTTTAACAATAAATTATTTCAGATTTGAGAATCGCTTCTACTTACAACTACTTGGCATGGCGATGGGGTCCAATGTGGCCCCATCATATGCCAATCTGTATATGGTTGAATTTGAACAGCATTCCACGTCCAAGTCTATTCCAACTTAAACAAATAAAATTCTTTAGAAGGAATATAGACAATCTGTTCATAATCTGGGATGGTTCAGCAACTGATCTAGAAATATGGTTTAAACAACTCAATCAGGAAATATCTATACTACAGTTTAAGATGCAATATTATGATCAGACTATAGATTTCTTAGATCTAAGAATCTATAAACAACAAGACCAATTGTACACTACTCTATTTCGCAAAGACACAGCTAGGAACTCTCTGTTGGAAACCACAAGTTGCCATCCCCCTGCTCTAAAAAGAGCACTATCTGTTTCTCAGTTTAAATGAGTGGTCCATAATAATAGGGAACAAACTCTGGCTAGACAACAGCTATTGGAGATGAGAGATCACTGTATCCATCAGGGATATGAAGGAACACGGATTGATACCCAACTATTAAACTTTTGGGACTTGAAACAGGAGGATACAATGATGGACAAGAGAGGTCAGGATGAGGAGATTAGGATGACCTACCTCACAACCTACTCTGTGGATAAGCAAGATCAGCCAAATGTAATTTTTAAGTATTGGGATATTGTGAAATTGGATACATTGCTCCCATTTGTAAATATGGGTCCCCCAAGGATGGGCTTTAAAGATCCAAATCCATCTGGGACACTTTGGTCAGAGTTGATCCAGTTAACAGCTACAAACAGACAACATGGCTCAATCAACCTAAATTGGGCTGTTTTAGATGTTTGGGGTGCACCACTTGTATTGGACTGAGCAATACCAAAATATTCACCCATCCACAAACCAAAAAATATGTGATTAAACATAGAGTTACATGTACAACCAAATAAATAGTATATTTATTGCACTGTCCGTGTGGTTTGAACTATGAAGGAAAAATCACAGATGATCTTTGCACCCGTATGGTCAACCACAGAGCTGCTATAAGGACGACTATAAAAAACAATGAGTCAGAAAACAGGGGGTGGCAAGACAATTTGCCATGGCTAGTCATATGGTAGTGAATCTCAGATATGTAATTATTGACCATTCCCCCCATCTTTCTAGGAAGGGGGGGGACTGGTCTAAGCTACAATTGCAAAGAGAGGCCAGATGGATTTTCACCCTAGATACTTTAACATCTAGAGGCTTAAATAGCAATCTGAGTTGGCATTGTTTCCTTTAGTTTCTAGGGTAATTCTACTGAGGCATATAGTTAGGTAAAGGCTCCCCCAACCTTTTTTCCCCTTAATATATTGTTTTACATGAGCTAAATGTCCTAGAATAGTAGGGATAACCCAGTATGTAATGTTTGATCTGATAAGTCAGAGCTCTATTAAGAGGACTCCTCTTGTATGCATATTTTAGCTAGGGGCTATAGATAAGCTTAAGTGGCATTATTATACTAGTGCTTGCTATTTTGATTGTACCGTGTTCTGCTGTAATGATCTTCTGTATTGTGTAATTCTTGTTTTTAGACTGACGCAAGTTCCAGTTGCCATGGCAACCACCGGACCGGCGCAGTGGTGCGGTGGAGACGTGGTGGAGAATCCAGTTACTTCGCAGGTGTTGGGGTGAGTTATTTAAACTATGCATTTCACAATATATATTCATGGTCTAAGGATGGGAATAACATCCCCTAAATGTCACGATGCTCGCTGAATACATATTTTTATTAAGTATAAGTCCCGGCGAGTGCTACCTATTTTTGCACACATATATATATATATATATATATATATATATATCTCACTAGCATATCACTATCATGATGCCACATAGTCATAGGACCGCCCCCTAGCAATATTATTGGTTGCAATGAGCATTGCCCAAGCAGCATAAGAACAAACACTAAGAGACTCATAATACATTGCATGTGGAGAACGGTAGTGCCTATTAACTCCATCTCACTCAAGTGTGTAACACACAATAAGTGGCTAATCATCTCTATCATAATGCTGCATAGTCATAAAACCGCCCCCTAACAATATGATTAGTTTGAACGTGTGTTGCCCAAGCAACTTAACAACAAACACTAAGAAACTCACAGTGATCTAAACGTAAGAGTTGGAATTACCCCCATCAACCAATTTCAAAGCACACATCAATTGTGCACAAAAGCAAGAATACACACCCCTCCTGTTGTTAGCTAGTGCCTATTACCTCCATCTCCTTCAAGCATGTGGCATACAATAAGCGGCTTATCATCACTATCATGATGCCGCATAGTCATAGGACCACCCCCTAGCAATATTATTGGTTGCAATTAGCATTGCCCAAGCAGCTTAACAACAAACACTAAGAGACTCATATGGATATCAGTGATCTAAACGAAAAAGGTAAAATTATCCCCAACAACAAACTTTAAAGCACACATCTATAGATATAAACATGTAAAAATATATAAAGATATAAAAATATATTCATTATCAACATAACCTAGGCTTAATCACAAGTAAGGAATACCTGACAATTGTCCGTGAGAGTAATATCAGAAACAACATATTAGGCAAGCATACGAAGAAAAAAAAGGACAACTATAGCTCTTAATTTTAACCCTAGCCACTATGTGATATAAAGCAAAGCCACCGGGTGTGAGAAAACACCTCGCTAGTTGAAACCAACATCTTGCTTATTAAGTAGAAAAAAACAGAAAAAACAAAAAAGGTCAAGAAAGGCTAACCTGACAGTAATAACCCTAATAGCCACAGAATGGAGCAATGAGAGGGGACACAAGGCTGCATTGGACTACCAGGATACCAGGAGATTTCTTGTTGGGCTGCTGCAGCTGGGGCTGGAAAGCTACAATTCAAAGGGGTTATTAATGGATGCAATTGGGCTTTAGAGGGCATATAACAATAATCTGGCACTTTTTTTAAATACAAACTAATATAATATAATTCTGAAACAAAATATTTAGATAAGGAGTATCCCAGTAATCCCCTTTGAGAAAAATGGGGTGTGTGCATTATACTGAGTCAATGGAAAATAGGGCTGGTCTCCAAATTTTCCAGGTCTGCTTTTTGTTACCAGTCCTGCCCTGAGGGTTCATCCTAGAAGAATAAAATTACAATGTGAAAAATATTGTTAAGAATATGTTAAACTGGGGCCTGAGTTTAAAAACAAAACAAAAATGTAACTCATTTAGGGACAACAGGACAAGCAGACAATGACATGTAAATAGGCACACATACAGACATGCATAAATAATTAGTACCAGTATAACAGAATGCATAAACTTCAACTATGATATAAGTGTCTGACCCAAGGTATCATGAGTTATTACTCACATGTAATTGCAAAAAATGTTTGCAAAAAAAACCAAAGTATCTCAATGCTGTACAATGAACTAAACATAAGATAAAATGAAAAAATAAAAATAAATCTCAGAGGTATACAATGAGAAAATGAAAAAAAAAAATGAAAATATTGAAAAAAATGGATCAGGGCTCCTAATAGTATAGAGTTAGCAATAAACCTGGACTCCCATATCATGGACTGAAGACTGCCAAGAGTAAAGATAAGTCTTTAAGGTGGTTTCCTCAGAAAGGCTCTTCATACACATGTTCTCTTCATTCAACAATTATTGTCCATGTGGACTCACATGCAAAGCCATCTGTAGGAAGCATTGCCAGTCTCTGTCCCTATTGCCACCTCTTCTTAGTGTTGGGACTGGCAGCCAAGACTTGGAACACCCTCCCTCTGCACCTCAGACAAGCTACCACCCTAACTAAGTTCAGAAAGGACCTCAGGACCTGGCTCTTCGACTGAACTGCAACCCTCAGTGCCTTGAGACCCTTACGGGTGAATAGCTGTGCTTTACAAGAACCCAATAGATAGATAGATAGACATGATCAATGATATGAAATCTGAGGTCCTTGACTGTGTGCTTAGCTTAAAGAAAATGGTGTGCAACCAGTTGGTCCGATTTGCCAGACTGTAATGCTGTACGCATGGCTGAAAGGTGATTAGCCATTCTCATCCTGGCATCATCACAAGTTTTTCTGGTGTAGAATTTCCCACACAGGTAGTGTAATAAATACACTATATAGATTGTAGTACAGGTGAGAAATGTATCTATTTGGTATTTTTTTTTCTTTTTAGGAAGTTGAAAGCTAGAACCTATCATCATGCTGTTACAATTAACGTAACTCATGCACCAAAAGCATCCCATATTCTTTTTCAACCATGTATGGGCATCTGTTTCACTTGGGATGTCAGATTTCACTAGAAGGTCCCTCAGGCTGTGACCTCTTTTATACACCACTCTCTGTGTTGCCCATTGGTTAAAAGGTAATGTGGGGTCAGTCTGAATCAATTTCCATTCATCTCTCAATGGTTTTACAATTTTACTTTTATCCAGTGAGTACGTCGTGACAAAGGTTAGTCTTTTAAAATCCTCATGGGTGACCAAGTCAACCTCATTTAGTGAACTCTGTTTACACTCGGTAAGAAGTGATATCTTGTAACCCCTCGTCTGAATCTAAGTGTCATCTCGTTGAGTTGTGTTCTGCACCTATCTTTGTCGGGTGGTGTTCCTAATGACCTTCTGGAACTGGGCTTTGGGTATATTGCGGATTAAAGAGGGTGAATGGCAACTATTAGCCCAAAGAATAGAGTTCCTGCCAGTGTTCTTCCTAAAGAGTGTAGTACACAACTTATTGTAATTTTTAAACACCCTGACATCTAGGTAGTCAATGGTCTCAATATGGGCATTGTGTTGGAATTTAATGGTACTGTCCAGTACATTAAGCTGCGTAACCCATAGGGACAGTAACTCTTCATCTCCATCCCTAATCAGGAACAAGTCATTGATATACCAACAGTAGAATTTGATCTGTTTGTTGGTGAAAATGTGCATGATTTCTGTCTCATACTGTGCCATGAATAGATTAGCTAGTGATGGGGCCAAATTGGACCCCATGGCTGTACTGGCTATCTGTAGATAAAAAGTCTTTTCAAACAGGAAATAGTAGTTGGTCGGATAAGTAGCATTCAAGCATATCAGTCAAAACTCCCTCAGTGAGTCCCACATAGGCAATAAGTCTTAGACATCTTCTAACTGTGGAGATCCCAAGATCCTGTGCGGTCACTGTGCATAGGCTGGAGACATCAAGGGTTACCAGCAGATCAGTAGGTACATTGTTGGAGAGTTGTGTGATTTGTCTGATGAAAGACAAGTAGTCTTGAATATATGATTCCATACATTTAACCCATGGCTGTAGGTGAAAGTCCTCAAATTGAGCCAATGGCTGTAGTAGTGAACCCCTAGCCGAGACAATAGGTCTTCCAGGTGGTCTCAAAGCATCTTTGCGAATCTTCAGCAATGTATAAATCAGTGGGATAATAGTATGATCTTGTTTTAGACTTTTTCGAGTCCATGTTCATTGCTAACTCTATACTATTGGGAGCCTTGATCCATTTTTTCATTTTTATTGTTTCATTTTCTCATTGTATGCCTCTGAGATTGATTTTTATTTTTTTACTTTATCTTTTTTTGGAAACAATATTTTTTGTGCAATTATATGTGAGTAATAACTTGTAAAACCTTGGGTCAGGCACTTATATCATAGTTAAAGTTTATGCATTCTGTTATCCTGGTACTAATTATTTATGCATGTCTATATGTGTGCTTATTTACAGGTCATTGTCTGCTTGTCCTAATGTCCCTAAATGTGTTACATTTTTGTTTTGTTTTTAAACTCAGGTCACATTTTAACATAATCTTAACAATCTTTTTCACGTTGTCACTTTATTCTCCTAGGATGTACCCTCTCATTGCTCCATACTGTGGCTATTAGGGTTATTACTACAAGGTTAGCTTTGCTTGTCCTTTTTTTTTTTTTTCTATTTAATAAGTGAGATGTTGGTTTCAACTAGCGAGGTGTTTTCTCACACCCGGTGGGTTGATTTATATCACAGAGTGGTTAGGATTAAAAATAAGGGATATAGTTGTCTTTTTTGTTCTTCGTATGCTTGTCTAATATGTTGTTTCTGATATCACTCTCATGGACAATTGTCAGGTATTCCTTACTTGTGATTAAGCCTAGGTTATGTTGATAATGAATATATTTGTATATCTTTATATATTTTTACATGTTTATATCTATAGATGTGTGCTTTGAAGTTGGATTTTGGAGGTAATTTCACCTCTTTCGTTTAGATCACTGAAATCCATATAAGTCTCTTAGAGTTTGTTGGTATGCTGCTTGGGCAATGCTAATTGCAACCAATAATATTGCTAGGGGGTGGTCCTATGACTATGTGGCATCATGATAGTGATGATAAGCCGCTTATTGTATGCCACATGCTTGAAGGAGATGGAGGTAATAGGCACTATCATTCCCCTCATACAATGTATATAAATGCAATGTTGGTTAGTTTTGTGACGGGTAGTCACTCTGATTGAGACTTGAGTTGTTAGCCACACCCATGGGCGGCTCCTTATGCTGTGCATTCACTTAGTAACTTACAGCAGGAGGGGTGTGTATTCTTGCTTTTTTGTAAAATTGATGGGTGCTTTGAAGTTTGGTTTATGGGGTAATTCCAAGTCTTTTGTTTAGATCACTCTGAGTTTCTTAGTGTTTGTTGTTATGTTACTTGGGCAATGCTTGTTGCAACCAATCATATTGTTAGGGGGTGGTCTTATGACTATGCAGCATCATGATAGAGATAATTAGTCACTTATTGTGTGCCACACGCGTGAGTGACATGGAGTTAATAGGCACTATTGTTTTCCTCATACAATGTTTATTAATGATAAACAAAAGAAGGTGCAGAGATCCTCTGAAGGTTAAAAATCAACAAACTTTATTTAAATAAGGCTAAAATCCATAGCACCAAAATACAGGACAGTAAAAAACAAAACAGGATGGCTTGACTAGTTTTGGCTTGTTGCCGTAATCATAAACCTGCTGTACAACGGATCTTGGGTAATTTAAAAAGGGTGTACCACTCAGGTATTGGTTGATTTACAGGAAGGGTCAGGACCTCCTCATTAACCCCTGACTCATCGGACTCACTGTTCACTTAGAACAAGATATTACATAAATATACAAAGTAAGACTGAACTTCCATATTGTATAATATATATTGTATAACATAATGGATTGGGACTGAACATTTTCAGATCTCTTAATATGATGGTGTACACGTTAGGTAATAGTTCAAAAGTACTTGACATTCATAACTAGAAAACTGAATCTCTGCATATCCAAACATATATATGCATATTCAATGAAAGGCTACAAGACTATGGAAGTGGCTGGAATGAGCAGAGGTGTTAACACAGATGCATCCCAGACAACAGCTAATGAACCTGTTGAAGAACCACTTGAGGATATGTTTACTTTTACAGAAGAGAACGCTGCTAATATTAGATTTGGGTCAGTCGATGAACAAACCATTGAAGAAACAACACACTCACTTTATAATTCACCAGCGAAACTAAAACAAAGGGAAATTGATCTCAATTTACATGGGACTTACTTATCCGATTACCACAATTGGTGCAGAATTTTGAACAAGTGCTCCTTTGATCAGATTCTACTTGTCTTTAGGGAAGTGGGCCACCTTCTGGGTGAAGTTATGGTATAAATCCAAACCTTTGAGGGTGAGCCGAATCAGACACTTGAGTCGACTCAGATCTGACACTTCTAATGAATGGTTAGACAAACTATCCACACAGATAAAGACATACAAGCAAGAACTGATCTAATTTAAAAAACGCAAACTGCCTACAGTGTCACAAGATTACACACACGAAAGTGTGTACCGATGGATGCTCACTCCAGATGGAGTTTCAGACCGAGGAGAGACAGAAGATATAGCAAGAAGGCTCTCAACACTGTTGATTCTAGCTCTGGTGACAGCTCTGACCAGGAGGGACACATAGTATCTGAATAAACCAACCATGAATTTTGTGGCATTACTACTGGATCTAGGGGCAATCAAGGGTATCAACACTGGAACAACCAATTTGGAAACCCAGCTGCACTACCTCCATTGGGAGCATATTCCTCTTCATCGCCTTCTTCTTCTTTAGGTGCAGGCCTAGGCCGCACATGCGGAGGGGGGGGGCACTGCCCGCCGCCCCCCTCGACAGAGATGATAGATGATATTTTTTATCAACATCAGATCCAGGGTGCTCTCACCATCTAAAATATATCCCTTCTGAATAAGGGTCTATTGTTTGTACCTTCAACCAGAATGTACTCTTTCAACACCTATATTGGTGTTCAGCGTTTTAGGAGGAACCCTAGATTGAAAGAATTCTTCCAAGCTGAAGCAGGATACTGAGAAGAAAATGGTTCATTGGAATGATAATCTCTCCAAACAAGGAAGATTGGCTTTGGAATCCTTAGGTAATGATAAATCCATTGTGATTAAGCCCGCTGAAAAGTGCAGTGCTCTTGTAATCATGAATTTAAAGGGAAACTGAACCCAATTTTTTTTCTTTTGTGATTCAGATAGAGCATGCAATTTTAAGCAACTTTCTAATTTACTCCTATTATCAATTTTTCTTCGTTCTCTTGCTAAGTTTATTTGAAAAAAAGGCATTCTAGCTAAGGAGCCAGACAATTTTTGGTTTAGAGACTGGACAGCACTTGTTTATTGCTTGGTGAATGTATCCACATCGCTCTTCCTTTTATATATATATATATATATATATATATATATATATATATATATATACACTGCTCAAAAAAATAAAGGGAACACTAAAATAGCACATCCTAGATCTGAATGAATAAAATATTCTAATTAAATACTTTGTTCTTTACATAGTTGAATGTGCTGACAACAAAATCACACAAAAATTAAAAAATGGAAATCAAAATTTTCAACCCATGGAGGTCTGGATTTGGAGTCACACTCAAAATTAAAGTGGAAAAACACACTACAGGCAGATCCAACTTTGATGTAATGTCCTTAAAACAAGTCAAAATGAGGCTCAGTAGTGTGTGTGGCCTCCACGTGCCTGTATGACCTCCCTACAACGCCTGTGCATGCTCCTGATGAGGTGGCGGATGGTCTCCTGAGGGATCTCCTCCCAGACCTGGACTAAAACATCCACCAACTCCTGGACAGTCTGTGGTGCAAAGTGAAGTTGGTGGATGGAGCGAGACATGATGTCCCAGATGTGCTCAATTGGATTCAGGTCTGGGGAACGGGAGGGCCAGTCCATAGCATCAATGCCTTCGTCTTGCAGGAACTGCTGACACACTCCAGCCACATGAGGTCTAGCATTGTCTTGCATTAGGAGGAACCCAGGGCCAACCGCACCAGTATATGGTCTCACAAGGGGTCTGAGGATCTCATCTTGATACCTAATGGCAGTCAGGCTACCTCTGGCGAGCACATGGAGGGCTGTTCGGCCCCTCAAAGAAATGCCACCCCACACCATTACTGACCCACTGCCAAACTGGCCATGCTGGAGGATGTTGCAGGCAGCAGAACGTTCTCCACGGTGTCTCCAGACTGTCACGTCTGTCAAATGTGCTCAGTGTGCCCCTGCTTTCATCTGTGAAGAGCACAGGGCGCCAGTGGCGAATTTGCCAATCTTGGTGTTCTCTGGCAAATGTCAAACGTCCTGCACGGTGTTGGACTGTAAGCACAACCCCCACCTGTTGACGTTGGGTCCTCATACCACCCTCATGGAGTCTGTTTCTGACCGTTTGAGCAGACACATGCACATTTGTGGCCTGCTGGAGGTCATTTTGCAGGGCTCTGGCAGTGCTCCTCCTGTTCCTCCTTGCACAAAGGCGGAGGTAGCGGTCCTGCTGCTGGGTTGTTGCCCTCCTACGGCCTCCTCCACGTCTCCTGATGTACTGGCCTGTCTCCTGGTAGCGCCTCCATGCTCTGGACACTACGCTGAAAGACACAGCAATCCTTCTTGCCACAGCTCGCACTGATGTGCCATCCTGGATGAGCTGTACTACCTGAGCCACTTGTGTGGGTTGTAGACTCCGTCTCATGCTACCACTAGAGTGCAAGCACCACCAGCATTCAAAAGTGACCATAACATCAGCCAGAAAGCATAGGAACTGAGAAGTGGTCTGTGGTCACCACCTGCAGAACCACTCCTTTATTGGGGGTGTCTTGCTAATTGCCTATAATTTCCACCTGTTGTCTATCCCATTTGCACAACAGCATGTGAAATTGATTGTCACTCAGTGTTGCTTCCTAAGTGGACAGTTTGATTTCACAGAAGTGTGATTGACTTGGAGATACATTGTGTTGTTTAAGTGTTCCCTTTATTTTTTTGAGCAGTGTATATATATATATATATATATATATACACATATACATATATATACTGTATATATATATATATATATATATATATATAAATAATACAGTATCTGTAATATTTGTACAAAATATTAATATTTTTTAATTTTTTATACTGTATGTAATATTTAAATAACACACCTTTATTTAACATTTTTTCATGTGTGCTAACCCAACAACGCATTAGACAGAAACCAGAATTCTGTTATGCATATTTTACATTCATATGTTCTCTTAACATAAATTTTTTTTTTTAATTATATATATTCTTATATAATTATAACTGATAATGTAAGTATAAAATAGATATCTATTGGAATAGATATATGTATTTACCATAAAAATAACATATTCCTGTATGTGATTAACAATAGAATGTGAAATATTAATAACTCCTGTTGTTTTAGTGCGCAAGTGATAAGTGTTAGGTTTTTTTCTTCTATGCTCTCCATTGACGCACGCAAAAAGCTTAATTCTAGTGAAGTTTTTGCTTGAGCAGGAGCGCTAGATAAGGCTCCACTTGTAATCTAGCCCTGAATATATTAAATTGTATCCAAATAGCTCCCTTACCCTTATGTCAGCGTTTGAAATCGCATATTTAGCCTGTGGTATCCCTCCCTGCCTATACTTAAAGGGACACTCAAGTCAAAATATACTTTTATGATTCAGATAGGGCATGCAGTTCTAAGATTCTTTCCAATTTACTTACATTATCCAATATTGCACAGTCTTTTTATATGCACACTTTATAGGGAACAAGATTTTACTGAGTATGTGCACAAGCTCACAGGGTATATGTACACTAGTCTGGGAATGACTGATGTCTGCCACATGATAACTGGTGCCGAAAAATGGGAGAAAAAAATTAATTTGTCAGAAAAAAATCTACTGCTTATTTGAGTAGGTGTTAAATTATTGTCTTTTTATTATGCACTTGTTAAATATGCAATTTTACTGCATTGAGTGGTCCTTTAAATATAGGCTATTGACAAGCTATGTAAATACAGCCAGCAGTAGAAATTACACTCCCAGTGGGGTGTAGGAGAGATAAGTAATAAAATGTTTATTTTCCATAGTTTTTTTCTAAGGGCCCAATGGTCTAAAGGTCTTTGGACTAGTGAGATTTTTTAAGAATGATCACTATTCACTACTACTTATGGCCTAGATTTGGAGTTTGGCGTTAGCCGTGAAAACCAGCGTTAGAGGCTCCTAACGCTGGTTTTAGGCTAACTCTGGCATTTGGAGTCACTCAAAAAAGGGTCTAACGCTCACTTTTCAGCCGCGATTTTTCCATACCGCAGATCCCCTTACGTCAATTGCGTATCCTATCTTTTCAATGGGATTTTTCTAACTCCGGTATTTAGAGTCGTGTCTGAAGTGAGCGTTAGAAATCTAACGATAAAACTCCAGCCGCAGGAAAAAAGTCAGTAGTTAAGAGCTTTCTGGGCTAACGCCGGTTTATAAAGCTCTTAACTACTGTACTCTAAAGTACACTAACACCCATAAACTACCTATGTACCCCTAAACCGAGGTCCCCCCACATCGCCGCCACTCGATTAAATTTTTTTAACCCCTAATCTGCCGACCGCCAACTACGTTATCCTTATGTACCCCTAATCTGCTGCCCCTAACACCGCCGACCCCTATATTATATTTATTAACCCCTAATCTGCCCCCCACACCGTCGCCGCCAGCTACCTACACTTCTTAACCTATAATCTGCCGACCGCAAAGCGCCGCCACCTACGTTATCCTTATGTACCCCTAATCTGCTGCCCCTAACACCGTCGACCCCTATATTATATTTATTAACCCCTAATCTGCCCCCCTCAACGTCGCCTCCACCTGCCTACACTTATTAACCCCTAATCTGCCGAGCGGACCGCACCGCTACTATAATAAAGTTATTAACCCCTAATCCGCCTCACTAACCCTATAATAAATAGTATTAACCCCTAATCTGCCCTCCCTAACATCGCCGACACCTAACTTCAATTATTAACCCCTAATCTGCTGACCGGAGCTCACCGCTATTCTAATAAATGTATTAACCCCTAAAGCTAAGTCTAACCCTAACACTAACACCTCCCTAAATTAAATATAATTTTAATCTAACGAAATTAATTAACTCTTATTAAATAAATTATTCCTATTTAAAGCTAAATACTTACCTGTAAAATAAATCCTAATATAGCTACAATATAAATTATAATTACATTGTAGCTATTTTAGGATTAATATTTATTTTACAGGCAACTTTGTAATTATTTTAACCATGTACAATAGCTATTAAATAGTTAAGAACTATTTAATAGTTACCTAGTTAAAATAATTACAACATTACCTGTAAAATAAATCCTAACCTAAGTTACAATTAAACCTAACACTATACTATCATTAAATTAATTAAATAAAATACCTACAATTACCTACAATTAAACCTAACACTACACTATCAATAAATTAATTAAATACAATATCTACAAATAACATCCAAGCGGGGCAGAAGAGGTCTTCCATCCGATTGAAGTCTTCATCCAAGCGGGGCAGAAGAGGTCTTCCATTCTATCAGCCAATCAGAATTAAGGTAGGAATATTCTGATTGGCTGATGGAATCAGCCAATCAGAATCAAGTTCAATCCGATTGGCTGATCCATTTGGATTGACGGTTCCTTTAAATGACGTCATCCAAGATGGCATCCCTCGAATTCCGATTGGCTGATAGGATTCTATCAGCCAATCGAAATTAAGGTAGGAATATTCTGATTGGCTGATCGGAACAGCTAATAGAATGCGAGCTCAATCTGATTGGCTGATTGGATCAGCCAATCGGATTGAACTTGATTCTGATTGGCTGATTCCATCAGCCAATCAGAATATTCGTACCTTAATTCCGATTGGCTGATAGAATCCTATCAGCCAATCGGAATTCGAGGGATGCCATCTTGGATGACGTCATTTAAAGGAACCGTCATTCGTCGTTCAGTCATCGGCCAGGATGGATGTCCTGCTTCGGAGGTCTTCAGGATGCTGCCGCTCCGCTCCAGATGGATGTCGATAGAAGATGCCGCCTGGATGAAGACTTCAATCGCATGGAAGACCTCTTCTGCCCCGCTTGGATGAAGACTTCAATCGGATGGAAGACCTCTTCTGCCCCGCTTGGATGAAGACTTCTACCGGATCATGGACATCTTCAGCCACCCGCTTGGGCTTGGATCAGGACATCGGAGGAGCTCTTCAGGACGGATCGGTGAACCTGGTATGGTGAAGATAAGGTAGGAAGATCTTCAGGGGCTTAGTGTTAGGTTTATTTAAAGGGGGTTTGGGTTAGATTAGGGGTATGTGGGTGGTGGGTTGTAATGTTGGGGGGGGTATTGTATGTTTTTTTTACAGGCAAAAGAGCTGAACTTCTTGGGGCATGCCCCGCAAAGGGCCCTGTTCAGGGCTGGTAAGGTAAAAGAGCTTTTAACTTTAGTAATTTAGAATAGGGTAGGGCATTTTTTTATTTTGGGGGGCTTTGTTGTTTTATTAGGGGGCTTAGAGTAGGTGTAATTAGTTTAAAATTGTTGTAATATTTTTCTTATGTTTGTAGATATTTTTTTATTTTTTGTAACTTAGTTCTTTTTTATTTTTTGTACTTTAGTTAGTTTATTTCATTGTAGTTATTTGTAGATATTGTATTTAATTAATTTATTGATAGTGTAGTGTTAGGTTTAATTGTAGGTAATTGTAGGTATTTTATTTAATTAATTTAATGATAGTATAGTGTTAGGTTTAATTGTAACTTAGGTTAGGATTTATTTTACAGGTAATGTTGTAATTATTTTAACTAGGTAACTATTAAATAGTTATTAACTATTTAATAGCTATTGTACCTGGTTAAAATAATTACAAAGTTGCCTGTAAAATAAATATTAATCCTAAAATAGCTACAATGTAATTATAATTTATATTGTAGCTATATTAGGATTTATTTTACAGGTAAGTATTTAGCTTTAAATAGGAATAATTTATTTAATAAGAGTTAATTAATTTCATTAGATTAAAATTATATTTAATTTAGGGGGGTGTTAGTGTTAGGGTTAGACTTAGCTTTAGGGGTTAATACATTTATTAGAATAGCGGTGAGCTCCAGTCGGCAGATTAGGGGTTAATAATTGAAGTTAGGTGTCGGCGATGTTAGGGAGGGCAGATTAGGGGTTAATACTATTTATTATAGGGTTAGTGAGGCGGATTAGGGGTTAATAACTTTATTATAGTAGCGCTCAGGTCCGCTCGGCAGATTAGGGGTTAATAAGTGTAGGCAGGTGGAGGCGACGTTGTGGGGGGCATATTAGGGGTTAATAAATATAATATAGGGGTCGGCGATGTTAGGGCAGCAGATTAGGGGTACATAGGGATAATGTAAGTAGCGGCTGTTTACGGAGCGGCAGATAGGGGTTAATAATAATATGCAGGGGTCAGCGATAGCGGGGGGGGGGCAGATTAGGGGTTAATAAGTGTAAGGTTAGGGGTGTTTAGACTCGGGGTACATGTTAGAGTGTTAGGTGCAGACGTAGGAAGTGTTTCCCCATAGCAAACAATGGGGCTGCGTTAGGAGCTGGACGAGGCTTTTTTGCAGGTGTTAGGTTTTTTTTCAGCTCAAACAGCCCCATTGTTTTCTATGGGGGAATCGTGCACGAGCACGTTTTTGAGGCTGGCCGCTTGCGTAAGCAACTCTGGTATCGAGAGTTGAAGCTGCGTTAAAAATGCTCTACGCTCCTTTTTTGGAGCCTAACGCAGCCTTTATGTGGACTCTCAATACCAGAGTTATTTTTATGGTGTGGCCAGAAAAAAGCCGGCGTTAGCTACGCGGGTCCTTACCGACAAAACTCAAAATCTAGCCGTATATTTCCCTAGTGGAATGATCTCAAGCCACTTTTACCCTTAAAACAGGGTGTCTCGCTAAGAGACATATACAGCATTTTCATATTGGAAGGAAATTAATACATCACAAAACTGCTCAATGAAAGCCAAAATGTAAAAACTAATAATTGCACATATAAATACGAAGGACATTTTTTTATTGTTAAGGTGTATCAAAAAATGGAAACAAAATTATTCACCAAAATTCATGTTTTATTAAACGTACATTATGTAAAATTTGTATGTAAATTACACAGGAATAAATCTTATTAAATATGCACAGTGGAAATGATAATTTTAAGGACCACTATATACATACTGAAATGAAAGTTTAAAAAAAGTACTAGTGCATGGATAACATGAAATTCAATCTACCTGCATTATAAATCTTAAGGACATATGACGGAATTTTTCCGTCATAAAACAATTGAGCAAACTGAAAGCTGTGTCCTTAAAGGGTTAAAGAGAAGAATATAAAGTTTTCAGAAAACTTACTTTAAAAATCATGCTTACTCAATTTAACCACGGCACGCTGACCGCCTATGTCTAGAGGAGGATTTCACTTCAATGATTGACAAGCGTATTGGACCAATCATTGTAGCGCTAATTAGCATGGACATTGTTCATGTACCCATGCGTGCGCATTACTTTACAACCCATCAGCGTGGTTCCATTCATCCCCCTCATCTGCCGCGCTCAAACACAATGTTGCACAGCATAAAAGGGTGCAGCTCTGCTGTATGATCAGTGAAGCTGGAGCTGTTCCCTTTTGTGTCACTTGCTGCTCTCATTTTTAAGTTCATTTGGTGGTTACAAATAAATCACTTCTGATTCTGTGCATGCTCATTTTATGTGCACACCAAAGCACGGTCTTGGCTTGCAGCAACGTCACAGGTGATGTAATTTATGAGGTCATCGGCTCCTAATGCGCATGTGTGGTTTTAATGTGCAAGCGTTGTGCAGGAAAACCACATATACGTATATGCTATTTTCTTAGGCTAGTGCAACCCATGTGACCGCAGTGGACAGGTACATTTATTATAAATTTCAAAACGATAGAGCAGAAAGAATATGCAGCAGAATTTAATGAGGTGTGTATATAAATAATTGTGGTAATTTTTTATAAATATTTCAGCACAAATTCAACAGTGTTGACTGGTCCTTTAAGTAAAATATATGTGCAAAAACACATATAAATTTGTATTAGTAAAAAAAAAGTGTAATTGTTGTTTTATCGTAAAATGGGCTGAACGTGGGTATTCCATGGGCATTGCCTCTCAAATCCAAGCCTAATTATTTAAACATTTCACAGATCTCACTGTTTTTTCACACAAACTAAAAGGTGGTGAGATTATTATAAAATAATCAAAATACTTAATACCCTAACACAAAAATAAAGGTAATTGGAAATTTATATTTACACCTAACACCCTAACATAAACCCCGAGTCTAAACACCCCTAATCTGCCGCCCCCGACATCGCCGACACCTACATTACATTTATTAACCCCTAATCTGCAAGCCCAAATGTCGCCGCCACATACATTACAGTTATTAACCCCTAATCTGCCGCCCAGATATCGCAGACACCTACATTACACTTATTAAGCCCTAATCTGCCGCCCACGACATCGCTGCCACCCACCTACACTTATAAACCCCTAATCTGCTGCCCCCAATGTCGTTGCTACCTACCTACACTTATTAACCCCTAATCTGCCACCCCAACGTCGCCACCACTATATTAAAGTTATTAACCCCTAAACCTAACACTAAGTCTAACCCTAACACCCCTAACTTTAATATAATTAAAATAAATCTAATTAAAAATTCCTATCATTAACTAAATAATTCCTATTTAAAACTAAATACTTAACTATAAAATAACCCCTAACTTGCTACAATATAACTAATAGTTACATTGTAGCTATCTTAGGTTTTATTTTTATTTCACAGCTAAGTTTGTATTTATTTTAACTAGGTAGACTAGTTAGTAAATAGTTATTAACTATTTACTAACTACCAAGCTAAAATAAATACAAATTTACCTGTAAAATAAAACCTAACCTGTCTTACAGTAACACCTAACCTAACTTTATACTACAATTAAATAAATTACATTAATTAAATACAATTAACTACATTACAAAAAAAAACAACACTAAATTACACAAAATAAAAAAAAAATGATCAAATATTTCAACTAATTACACGTAATCTAATAGCCCTATCAAAATAAAAAATCCTATTGGATCAGCCAATAGGATTGAAGCTCAATCCTATTGGCTGATTGGATCAGCCAATAGGATTTTTTCACCTTTAATTCCGATTGGCTGATAGAATTCTATCAGCCATTCGGAATTCAAGGGATGCCATCTTGGATGACATCACTTAAAGGAACCTTCATTCGAGAAGAGCCATCGGAAGAAGAGGATGCTCTGCGTCGGATGTCTTGAAGATGGAGCCGCTCCGCACCGGATGGATGAAGATAGAAGATGCCTTCTGGATGAAGACTTCTGCCGGCTTGGATGAAGACTTCGGCACTTGGTTGAAAACTACAGCCCGCTTGGATGAAGACTTCTGCCGGCTTCGATGAGGAATTCGGCCGCTTCGTTGAGGATGGATGTCGGGTCTTCAAAAACTGTAAGTGGATCTTCAGGGGTTAGTGTTATGTTTTTTTAAGGGTTTATTGGGTGGGTTTTATTTTTAGCTTAGGGTTTGGGCTGAAAAAGAGCTTTTCAGGGCAATGGTGAGCTTATTTTTTTTAGGTAGGTGTTTATTTGGGGGGTTTGGTTGTGTGGGTGGTGGTTTTTACTGGGGGTTGTTTGTATTTTTTTCTACAGGTAACAGAGCTGATTTCTTTGGGGCAATGCCCCACAAAAGGCCCTTTTAAGGGCTATTGGCAGTTTAGTTTAGGCTAGGGTTTTTTTTATTTTGGGGGGGCTTTTCTATTTTGATAGGGCTATTAGATTAGGTGTAATTAGTTACAATATTTGATCATTTCTTTTTTATTTTGTGTAATTTAGTGTTTGTTTGTTTTTTGTAATTTAGTTAATTATATTTAATAAATGTAATGTATTTAATTTTAGTGTAAGGTTAGGTTTTAGTGTAACTCAGTTTAGGTATTATTTTACAGGTACATTTGTATTTATTTTAATTAGGTAGCTAGTCAATAGTTAATAACTATTTACTAACTATTCTACCTAGTTAAAATAAATTCAAACTTGCCTGTGAAATTAAAATGAAACCTAAGATAGCTACAATGTAACTATTAGTTATATTGTAGCTAGCTTGGGGTTTATTTTATAGGTATTTAGTTTTAAATAGGAATTATTTATTTATTAATAGTAGGTTTTATTTAGATTTATTTTAATTATGTTAAAGTTAGTGGGTGTTAGGGTTAGGGTTAGATTTAGGGTTAGGTTTAGGGGATAATAACTTTAGTATAGTGGCAGAGATTTTGGGGGCAGCAGATTAGGGGTTAATAACAGTAATGTAGGTTGCGGCGATGTTAGGGACAGCAGATTAGGGGTTAATAATATGTAACTAGTGTTTGCGATATGGAAGTATGGCAGTTTAGGGGTTAATATGTTTATTCTAGTGGCGGCGATGTCCGGAGTGGCAGATTAGGGGTTAATAATTTTATTTTATTATTTGTGATGTGGGAGGGCCTCAGTTTAGGGGTTAATAGGTAGTTTATGGGTGTTAGTGTACTTTTTAGCTCTTTAGTTATGAGTTTTATGTTACAGCGTTGTAACATAAAACCCATAACTACTGACTTTCAGTTTACGGTATGGATCTTGACAGTATTGGCTGTCCTGCTCACTTTTTGGCCTCCCAGGCAAACTCGTAATACCGGTGCAATGTAATTGTAATATGAGCAATGATAGCACCCCCTTGAAAGCATAAATGCTGTGACACACTGCAAGCGGAGCAGTGCGCAGCGTGTAAATGCATATGTGCGCGCTCAGTGTGTCCTGCCTTTTCATCTCTGAGCACTCTGCTGCGTCAGGTCGCGTAGCTGAGCGCTCAGAGATTAAATAATTGAACTTTAGAAGCGATGCAAAGCGGTGCGAAGCAGCTGCATCACCTCGCGCTGCATCGCTTGCAGTGTGTCACAGCCTTAAGGTGCGCTAGAAAAGTTGGCCACATTAACATTCCCTGGAAAAAACTATTTTACTATTCAATTGTAATACCAGATTGTGCATTATTCTTAACGCAGGGCACAATATGGATAGCGCACCCTGCGTTATCAATATCAATCCACTTGTAATCCTAGGCCATAGTGTTTCTTTATTCTCACTAAACATGCACCAAGAAGATAAGTGAAGTGATGCTCAATTAATTCAAAACATGATCTCTACTTTACAACTTCACAAAGATCTATTAATTGAACCCATTTTGTGGTGTCCCTCTATGTTTCCTCTATAATATTAATAATAATAATAATTTAGTAGGATAAGTATTAGTAGCAGTAGTAGCATTATTATTAGCATTAATATTATTTATAAAGCTTCAAAATATTCCACAGTTATGTATTGTTAGTACTGTTTTTTCACTTTAGGGTTATAACAGTACAAAAATAAACAAACCAATACAAAAGGAAGTTCAAGGCCTCACCAGGAATCTTACAATCTAATGTAAATAATTTTTCTATAAAATGTGTCTGCTCATAACAAAATGCTTTAGCGTATAACAAAAGGATAAGGAGCAGTACACTAAGTTAAGTATGGTATGTTGCCCGGCTACCAGATTGAATGGCAACTATTTCTGTTTTCTTTTAGTCTCATTTTTTCTTTTGCTTTCTTTTTTTTAAAATCTAGTATGTATTGCTTTTTAAATGATTATGATGTAACACATAGCAGCAATACATGCACGTGACAGTTTACTCTCATAGACTAATTCCTGATCGGCAGTCAGAATCTCAGTATTCAGCTTTCAGTTAGTCTAAAACTTGGTTCTTCTATCTTTTTTCCTCAAGACCTAGAGCAATAAAACCACATTTCATGTGATCCTATTCCTATGTTTAGTTAAAAAAAAAAAGGCTGCTACTACTATCACAGTAAACAGACATAACAAAAAGAAGGTGCCTTTAAGTGTAGCATATATAAATAACAGGAACACACAAATTGGGAAATGAAAACTCACTCACAAATAGTGCTGTACCAAAAACTTATAATTCAATTCTCTCCAATAAGCCAAGGTAGGAGGGAGGTATTTGAGCAAAAATAAAAAAGTATATGCAATTCAAACTTAATTATAATACAATACAACAAGAGCAATATGTTTCTTATTGTTTAGCTGGGTATACTACACTGGGATGCATCTCTTTTTTGTAATGTTTTTCGAGTGATCTGTATAAGGTGTGCAGGTCATTTTATGGAGAGATGCACTGAATATACATCATTAAAGTGATATTAAACTCTCCCCTTTTTAAAATCAGATCTGGAATGTAAGCGCTATTTTAGATGGAGTTTTACTCATCATGTGCAATGAAGATGCGCTATAACTTAGTTATTAATATAGATATAAAATTCAAATACCCCACGTTACACCACCCACTTCAAAAGTCAATTTTCCTGTCAGCTAAATGATTGAATTACTCTCCAATAAATGCTCTAGCTACAACAAAAGTGCCAGATGGGGAGAGCGCTGATTGGACAACAATTCAATCTGTTAGCTCACAGAAAATTTTACTTTTGAAGTGGGCGGAGGAACATGCAGTATTTGAATTTCATATCTATATTAAAAGAATGTTATACTGCATCTTCATTATAGCTAATGAATTAAACTTCATCTAAAATAGCGCTTATATTCCAGATCTGATTTTAAAAAGGGGAGAGTTTACCATCACTTTAAGGACTGGATAATTGGGAATTCCTCATGGAGCCATTTATTTCTCACTAACACTTGTAGAACCATGTATAGATTTTCTTTTTTAATATATTATATATTTGATTGTATTGTATATTTGCTTTTGTGCATTTTTTAATTGGGGAGCGCCCCATTGAGGCAGTCTTTGACTCTTCCTATTTGTTTCCTATTAACAGTGTAACAAATAAGCTATGCTAACGATTTTGAGAATTTAATGAAGACACTGGTGCTCCATTGTAATTACCATTTTGCATGTTCATGAACACTAAACATGCACAGGAGAAAAATGTGTTTCATCCTAATGAATAGTTTCCCCCCCACCATCCCCCACATCGACAACACTACATAAACTGATTAACCTCTAAACTGCTGTCCCCCCACATTACTACTACTAAAATAAACATATTAACCCCTAAACCACCATCCCCCCACATTGCCAACACTAAATAAACTGATTTACCTCTAAACCGCTGTCCCCCCACATGGCCAACACTAAATACACTAATTAACCTTTAAATCGCTGTCCCCCCACATGACTACTAATAAAATAAACCTATTAACCCCTAAACTACCATCCCCCCACATCCCCAACACTAAATAAACAGATTAACCACTAAACCGCCGCCCTCACACAGCTACTACTAAAAAAAAACTATTAACCCATAAACAACCCCCACATCACCAACACTAAATAAACTGATTAACCTCTAAACCGCCATCCCCCTACATCGCTACTAAACCTAACACCCCCTAACTTTAAATGAAAGTTACAATATACTAACTACCTTCAAATAAATAAAAACTTACCTTTGAAAAAAAATTAAATCTAAGCTTAAACTAAGAAAAAAACCTAACATTACTGAAAGTATTAAAAATCTAAAATTACACAAAATAAAAAAATCTAACATTACAAAAAAACAAACCTAACATTACATTAAAAAAAACTAACATTACAAAAAATAAAAAAAATTCTAGGATTAAAAAAAAAAAAAAAAAAATAACATTACAGAAAATAACAAACCAAAAGAAAAAAAGTTATTCCAAATCTAATACCCCCTTAAAAACAAAAAATCCACCCCAAAATAGAAAAAAAAAAACTAATCTAACAAACTACCAAAAGCCCTTAAAAGGGCCTTTGTAGGGCATTGCCCTAAACAAATCAGCGCTTTAAAAAAAAAAAAAACACACACAAAGTCCCCTCTAAAATTACAACCACTCACCCACCCACACAAACCCCCAAAATAAAAAACACCTAACTAAAAAAAATAGGGCATTTGTATGGGCATTGCCCATTTACTGCCCATAAAACAAAAAAAAAGCCCTAATCTAATACAAAAACGACAATATATATATATAGACAGTAGGCAGGCCAGCTCTTACGGTTAACATTTCATCCACCCAGGGTGCTTCCATGGTATTGATAGTTAGTAAAGAATGGGGATGCACTCACAGTTGGATTAGGCACAATACGGGCCGTGATAAATCAGCCCCACTGTATTAATGTGTTTAGTGTAAATGTCTTTAGTGTAAATATGTATTTGCACACATAGTTATATATACATACACTATAGTAGTAAAGAATAGAGATGCACTCGCCAGGATTTCCAAAGTTACCTTTAATGTAATTTTTCTGGGTGTTACCCCCTTCATTAGACAATACAAAATAACAAAATAACAATGCACAACCTACTTACCACTGTGCCTTTTAAACTAATTAAGTGATACAGTTCCAGGTCATCACCTGTGATGCCACTCCCACAATCAGCAATCAACCGGTGTAGACCCTTACTGCCCTACCAGTGTATCTGACTACCTACTCATATAAACATATTACCATATTAACTAAAAATGAACACCAAGTGCCCTATCTTAATAAAAGAACCACAAAGCAAAACTGTATACATAGCAATGCTTGCAATAGGTTAAAGGAGCAGTAAAAAACCTTTTGGGAAACTGTGATATCAGTCCCTGATAAGCCATATGTGCTTTAATCTGATTATGGCCTGTGGGTGGTTGCCATAGCAAACAAAACTAGCAACAACTTCCCCCAATACTGGGTAAGGCATGATATGACCAATCAACGGTATTTCAACATGAAGAAGTGCCCAACCCCCAGACAGTCAAGCCAATCACCCAGAAATAACATACAGCATAATATGTAAATTGAACACAATCAGTCAAATTGCACAACACCACAAAATTGGCCAGTAATTAGTAAACTAACCTTAAAGCTGGTACGCAATGCACCCCTCAAATGCCGGGCTGTCAGAGTGTAAACTAGCGTTCAAAGCGCTGTCTAATACTGTCCGGTCTGGAGGTGTGACCTTGTGAGCCAATCAAGGGGTTAGACTACGTGGTGCAGCCCCAGGGACATGTTAAGTACAAACGGCAGGGCTGTAAGTATGCGTAAGGCATCGAAGTCTAATATCACGATATCAATAAACATAAACAACGACAACAGGCTGCTACTCCACGTGCAACCCCACGTATAATGTACAAAACATATATCAGCATGCTCTGCGCAACCTGGCAATATCCAGTATAGAGGCTTGGCATAGATAGCCATTCAGAGGTCGTGGTGCATCCTCAGGATAAATAGTACAAAAGTGTTCAAACAGGGGTAAAATATAAATTAGCAATAAAACCCTAGATTAGATTATACTTGCATACTGGGAGAACATGTGCAAAATGAAAAACTATGCAAGTTAAGCCAGGGAGGGGGGAGAGAGAAGGGAAGGGGAGAGGTACATAGTATTGTATTGGAAACCCCATATATGGCAAAGCATTGCAAAATGTGCCAATAGAGCCTATGTTGTTGCCAAAGCAACTAAGTTTACAACTTAGTAATTAGAAATAACATGAGGACCAAGAAAAAAAAAAAAAGAAAAGAAAGAAAAGTGAAAAAGTGAAAAAAGACAAAATAAAAAAGGATAAGCAGAGAACAAAGAAAAGTACAAATATTCAGTGTAAATACATGTATAAAGAGGGTCATAGAACTAAAGAATAGATCTAAAACATGTACAAATCACTAAACGCGTAGTAGCCATGTAACTTTACAGAAAACAATGCCAGTCTAGATGAACATTTAGGCCGTTCGGGGCCAGGGTGTCCAATCTGTGGGTCCACCTAGCTTCTCTTTGCAGAATAATTTTCCATTTGTCCCCGCCTCTAGATAAAGGTGGTACATGGTCGATGATAGTGTATTCTAAATCAATCACTGTATATTATTTTTGGACAAAGTGTCTTGCCACTGGCTTGTCCGATGTTCCCTTCAGAATGGCCATACGTATAGATGATCTGTGGTTGGCCATTCGAGTCCTTAGATCATCAGTCATTTTCCCAACGTAAAACAGGCGACAGGTACAGTGTAGTAGGTACACAATGTATGTGGCTGGCTTAACTTGCTAGTATCATCTAATCTAGGGTTGTATTGCTAACTTATATTTCTCTTGTAAGGTGTATCCAGTCCACGTATCATCCATTACTTGTGGGATATTCTCATTCCCAACAGGAAGTTGCAAGAGGACGCCCACAGCAGAGCTGTAATATAGCTCCTCCCCTAACTGTTATAGCCAGTTATTCTCTTGCAACTCTCAACAAGCTAGGATGTTGTAGGAGAGAGTGGTTAAATATAGTTAGTTTATTTTCTTCAATCAAAAGTTTGTTATTTTTAAATAGTACCGGAGTTGTGCTATTTTATCTCAGGCAGTAAATAGAAGAAGAATCTGCCTGAGGTTTCTATGATCTTAGCAGGTTGTAACTAAGATCCATTGCTATTCTCACATATGTCTGAGGGGATTACACAGATGAGGTAACTTCAGCGAGAGAATGGCGTGCAGTTTATTCTGCTATCAGGTATGTGCAGTTATAATTTTTTCTAGAGATGGAAAACACTAGAAAATGCTGCTGATACCGGATTAATGTAAGTTAAGCCTGAATACAGTGATTTAATAACGACTGGTATCATGCTTACTCCCAGGGGTAATACCCTTATGATATTGCAATATAAACGTTTGCTGGCATGTTTAATCGTTTTTATATATGCATTGGTGATAAAACTTTATTGGGGCCTAGATTTTTCCACATGGCTGGCTTAAATTTTGACTAGAAACAGTTTTACTGAGGCTTTCCACTGTTATAGTATAAAAGTTACAGTTGGTGCAGTTAAAATTACAAACTGTGACATCCAGCTTCCCTCAGGAGTCCCCTGTATGCTATAGGACATCTCTAAAGGGCTCAAAGGCTTTCCAAAGTCGTTTATTGGGGAAGGTAGGACCACAGCTTACTGTGGCAGTTGGTTGTGACTGTTAAAAAAAAACAAAAAAACCCCAAAAAAAACGTCTATTTCGTTTTTTTGATCCGTTTTTTTAACTAAGGGGTTAATCATCCATTTGCAAGTGGATGCAATGCTCTGCTAGCCTATTACATACACTGTAAAAATTTCGTTTGATTTACTGCATTTTTTCACTGTTTTTCAAATTCTGACAAAATTTGTTTCTCTTAAAGGCACAGTACCGTTTTTTATATTTGCTTGTTAACTTGATTTGCTAGTCTGTATAAACATGTCTGACATAGAAGAAACTCCTTGTTCATTATGTTTAAAAGCCATGGTGGAACCCCCTCTTAGAATGTGTACCAAATGTACTGATTTCATTTTATGCAATAAAGATCATATTCTGTTTTTAAAAAATTATCACCAGAGGAATCTGACGAGGGAAAAGTTATGCCGACTAACTCTCCCCACATGTCAGACCCTTTGACTCCCGCCTATGGGACTCGCGCTCAAATGGCGCCAAGTACATCTAGGGCGCCCATAGAGTTTACTTTACAAGACATGGCGGCAGTCATGGATAATACACTGTCAGCGGTATTAGCCAGACTACCTGAACTTGGAGGTTAGCGAGATAGCTCTGGGATGAGACAAAATGCAGAGCATACTGACGCTTTAAGAACCATGTCTGATACTGCCTCACAATATGCAGAAGCTGAGGAAGGAGAGCTTCAGTCAGTGGGTGATGTTAATGACTCAGGAAAGATACCTGATTCTAATATTTCTACATTTAAATTTAAGCTTGAACACCTCCACGTGTTACTTAGGGAGGTTTTAGCTGCTCTGAATGACTGTGATACCATTGCAGTGCCAGAGAAATTTTGTAGACTGGATAAATGCTTTGCAGTGCCGGTGTGTACTGATGTTTTTCCAATACCTAAAAGGTTTACAGAAATTATTAATAAGGAATGGGATAGACCAGTTGTGCCGTTCTCTTCCCCTCCTATTTTTAGAAAAATGTTTTCCAATAGATGCCACCACACGGGACTTATGGCAGACAGTCCCTAAGGTGGAGGGAGCAGTTTCTACTCTAGCAAAGCGTACTACTATCCCTGTCGAGGACAGTTGTGTTTTTTTAGAGCCAATGGATAAAAAATTAGAAGGTTACCTTAAGAAAATATTTATTCAACAAGGTTTTATCCTACAGCCCATTGCATGCATTGCCCCTGTCACTGCTGCTGCGGCGTACTGGTTTGAGTCTCTGGAAGAGGCTTTACAGGTAGAGACTCCATTGGATGACATACTTGGCAAACTTAGAGCACTTAAGCTAGCCAATTATTTTATTTCTGATGCCATTGTTCATTTGAATAAACTAACGGCTAAGAATTCTGGTTTTGCTATACAGGCGCGCAGAGCGCTATGGCTTAAATCATGGTCAGCTGACGTGACTTTAAAATCTAAGCTACTTAACATTCCCTTCAAGGGGCAGACCCTATTTGGGCCTGGTTTGAAGGAGATTATTGCTGATATCACGGGAGGAAAAGGTTGTGCCCTTCCTCAGGACAGGTCCAAATCTAGGGCCAAACAGTCTAATTTTCGTGCCTTTCGAAACTTCAAGGCAGGTGCGGCATCAACTTCCTCTAATAATAAACAAGAGGGAACTTTTACACAATCCAAGACGGTCTGGAGACCAAACCAGACCTGGAAAAAAGGTAAGCAGGTCAAAAAGCCTGCTGCTGCCTCTAAGACAGCATGAAGGAACGACCCCCTATCCGGTAACAAATCTAGTAGGGGGCAGACTTTCACTCTTCGCCCAGGCATGGGCAAGAGATGTTCAGGATCCCTGGGCATTGGAAATTATATCCCAGGGATATCTTCTGGACTTCAAAGCTTCCCTCCCAAAAGGGAGATTTCACCTTTCACAATTATCTGCAAACCAGATAAAGAGTGAGGCATTCTTACACTGTGTACGAGACCTCCTAGTTATGGGAGTGATCCATCCAGTTCCAAAGGAGGAACAGGAACAGGGTTTTTACTCAAATCTGTTTGTGGTTCCCAAAAAAGAGGGAACCTTCAGACCGATTTTGGATCTAAAGATCTTAAACAAATTCCTCAAAGTTCCGTCGTTCAAGATGGAAACTATTCGTACCATCCTACCACTGATCCAGGAGGGTAAATATATGACTACAGTGGATCTAAAGGATGCTTATCTTCACATTCCGATACACAAAGATCATCATCGGTTTCTCAGGTTTGCCTTTCAAGACAGGCATTACCAGTTGTAGCTCTTCCCTTTGGATTAGCTACAGCCCCAAGAATCTTTACAAAGGTTCTAGGGTCGCTTTTGGCGGTCCTAAGGCCGCAGGGCATAGCAGTAGCCCCTTATTTAGACGACATCCTGATACAGGCGTCAAACTTCCAAATTGCCAAGTCTCATACGGACGTAGTACTGGCATTTCTGAGGTCGCATGGGTGGAAAGTGAACGAGGAAAAGTGTTCTCTATCCCCACTCACAAGAGTTTCCTTTCTAGGGACTCTGATAGATTCTGTAGAAATGAAAATTTACCTTGACGGAGTCCAGGTTATCAAAGCTTCTAAATTCCTGTCGGGTTCTTCATTCCATTCCGCGCCCTTTGGTGGCTCAGTGTATGGAAGTAATTGGCTTAATGGTAGCGGCAATGGACATAGTGCTGTTTGCACGCTTACATCTCAGACCGCTGCAACTATGCAGGCTCAGTCAGTGGAGCGGGGATTACACAGATTTGGCCCCTCAACTGAATCTGGACCAAAAGACCAGGGATCCTCTTCCCTGGTGGCTATCTCGGGTCCATCTGTCCAAAGGTATGACCTTCGCAGGCCAGATTGGACTATTGTAACAACAAATGCCAGCCTTCTAGGTTGGGGTGCAGTCTGGAACTCCCTGAAGGCTCAGGGATCGTGGACTCAGGAGGAGTCTCTCCTTCCAATAAATATTCTGGAACTAAGAGCGATATTCAAGGCTCTTCAGGTTTGACCTCAGGTAGCAACTCTGAGGTACATCAGATTTCAGTCGGTCAACATCACGACTGTAGCTTACATCAACCATCGAGGGGGAACAAGAAGTTCCCTAGAGATGTTAGAAGTTTCAAAAATAATTCACTGGGCAGAGATTCACTCTTGCCACCTATCAGCTATCCATATCCCAGGTGTAGAGCACTGGGAGGCGGATTTTCTAAGTCGTCAGACTTTTCATCCGGGAGAGTGGGAACTCCATCCGGAGGTATTTGCACAACTGATTCTCGGTTGGGGCAAACCAGAACTGGATCTCATGGCGTCTCGCCAGAACGCCAAGCTTCCGTGTTACGGATCCAGGTCCAGGGATCCCAAGGCGACACTAATAGATACTCTAGCAGCGCCCTGGTCTTTCAACCTGGCTTATGTGTTTCCACCGTTTCCTCTGCTCCCTCGACTGATTGCCAAGATCAAGCAGGAGAGAGCATCGGTGATTCTGATAGCACCTGCGTGGCCACGCAGGACCTGGTATGCAGATCTAGTGGACATGTCATCCTTTCCACCATGGTCTCTGCCTCTGAGACAGGACCTTCTACTTCAGGGTCCTTTCAACCATCCAAATCTAATTTCTCTGAGGCTGACTGCCTGGAGATTGAATGTTTGATTTTATCAAAGCGTGGCTTCTCCGAGTCAGTTATTGATACCTTAATACAGGCACGAAATCCTGTCACCAGGAAAATTTACCATAAGGTATGGCGTAGATATCTTTATTGGTGTGAATCCAAGGGTTACTCATGGAGTAAGGTCAGGATTCCTAGGATTTTATCTTTTCTCCAAGAAGGTTTGGCAAAAGGATTGTCAGCTAGTTTCTTAAAGGGACAGATTTTTGCTCTGTCTATTCTTTTGCACTAGCGTCTGGCAGATGTTCCAGACGTTCAGGCATTTTGTCAGGCTTTAGTTTGAATCAAGCCTGTGTTTTAAACCTGTTGCTCAACCATGGAGCTTAAACTTGGTTCTTAAGGTTCTTCAAGGAGTTCCGTTTGAACCTCTTCATTCCATAGATATCAAACTTTTATCTTGGAAAGTTCTTTTTTTTTTTTTTTTTTGGTAGCTATTTCCTCGGCTCGTAGAGTCTCTGAGCTATCTGCCTTACAATGTGATTCTCCTTATCTGATTTTTCATACGGATAAGGTAGTCCTGCGTACCAAACCTTGGTTCTTACCTAAGGTGGTATCTAACAAGAATATCAATCAAGAGATTGTGGTTCCATCCTTGTGTTACACAATCTGGACGTGGTCTGTGCTTTAAAGTTTTATTTACAAGCTACTAAAGATTTTCGTCAAACATCTGCTTTGTTTGTTGTCTACTCTGGACAGAGGAGAGGTCAAAAGGCTTTGGCAACCTCTTTTTCTTTTTGGCTAAGAAGCTTAATCCGCTTAGCCTATGAGACTGCTGGACAGCAGCCTCCTGAAAGGATTACAGCTCATTCCACTAGAGCTGTGGCTTCCACTTGGGCCTTTAAAAATGAGGCTTCTGTTGAACAGATTTGCAAGGCGGCGACTTGGTCTTTGCTTCATACTTTTTCAAAATTTTACAAATTTGATACTTTTGCTTCTTCGGAGGCTATATTTGGGAGAAAGGTTTTACAGGCAGTGGTTCCTGCCTTGTCCCTCCCTTCATCCGTGTACTTTAGCTTTGGTATTGATATCCCACAAGTAATAGATAATCCGTGGACTGGATACACCTTACAAGAGAAAACACAATTTATGCTTACCTGATAAATTTATTTCTCTTGTGGTGTATCCAGTCCACGGCCCGCCCTGTCATTTTAAGGCAGGTAATTTTTAAATTTAAACTACAGTAACCACTACACCCTATGGTTCCTCCTTTCTCAGCTTGTTTTCAGTCGAATGACTGGCTATGACAGTTAGGGGAGGAGCTATATTACAGCTCTGCTGTGGGTGTCCTCTTGCAACTTCCTGTTGGGAATGAGAATATCCCACAAGTAATGGATGATCCGTGGACTGGATACACCACAAGAGAAATAAATTTATCAGGTAAGCATAAATTGTGTTTTTACCCCTGTTTAAATACTTTTGTACTATTTCTCCTGAGGGTGCACCACACCCCCTGATTGGCTATCTATGCCAAGCCTCTATACCGGACATTGCCCGGTTGTGCTGAGCATGCTGATATATGTTTTGTACATTATAAGTGGGGTTGCGTGTGGAGTAGCAGCCTGTTGTCATTGTTTATGTTTATTGGTATCTTGATATTAGACTTTGATGCCTTACGCATACTTACAGCAATACCCTTTGTATTTAACATGCCCCTGGGGCTGCACCACGTAGTCTAGCCCCTTGATTGGCTCACAAGGTCACACCTCCAGACCGGACAGTATTAGACAGTGTTTAGAATGCTGGTTTACACTCTGACAGCAGTGTGTACCAGCTTTAAGGCTAGTTTACTATCTATTGATTGGCCATATCATGCCTTACCCAGTATTGGAGGCCATTGTTGCTAGTTGTGGTTGCTATGGCAACCACCCACAGGCCGTAATCGGATTTTAGTACATATGGGTTATCAAGGACTGATATCACAGTTTCCCAAAAGATTTTTTACTGCTCCTTTAAACTTATTGCGAGCATTTCTATGCATACAGTTTTGCTAAGTTGTTTCTTTTTTTAAAATAGGGCACTTGGTGTTCACTTTTAGTTAATATGTTAATATGTTTATATGAGTAGGTAGTCACATACACTGGTAGGTAGGGCAGTGGGGGTCTACACCTGTTGATTGCTGATTGTGGGAGTGACATCACAGGTGATGTCCCGGAACTTAGCTTAGTGTAAAAGTCACAGTGGTAAGTAGGTTGTGCATTGTTATTTTGTATTGTCTGACAAAGGGGGTAACACCCCGAAACGTTTCATTAAAGGTAACTTTGGAAATCCTGGCGAGTGCATCCCCATTCTTTACTAATATATATATATATATATATATATATATATAGTCAAAAAAGGATTTAGTAAAGGGACTCCTGAGTATAAATGTTTGTAAAGCCACCATGTGGATATCTATTCCACTCGACTCCTTATGCAGGTTTAAAAGACAAGTCACTGTAGAACACCGCAATATCCAAAACCCAAAAGCACAAACATCCCCTCAAGCAAAGATAGCAGGAACAAAGTTCATCATTGAAATAAACAGGTGAGTCTCATATAAGGCAAACAGTAAATACGTCGCCCTCCAATAGGCAATACAGTGTTGCCACAGGATATCGGTAGCAATACCCAAACAGCTAGTAGCTGTATGACTCACCCTTCTTGCTTGTAGTTTCAAACTTATACCTTGAATGAGAAAGTCCTGCTAAATGCTCCGTGATCCACGGCGTCTAAGACAGCCTCGATGCCTCTATCCAGCCGGTTCCGGTCATGTGATGGGCGTCGGCCGTCACAGCCAATGGGTTGATTAGCCTACCAGGAGGCTTGCAGGGTTCAGCGTCGGAGGGGATGCCCAATGTCGAAAATAGTAGGGGGAGTGGAATAGAGGCACGCTCCTGATGCAGCCCAGAGCGCTGGAAAAATAGGCATCAAATGAAAGAAATGATATCCAGGCTGCAGTTAAAAACAAAGTCTTTATTGAGTTCCACTTGGGATAAAAATTGAAGGAGAAGAAAGGGGGATCCAGCATAACAGTGTTACCAAAGTTGTTCCGCTAACATGTTTCGGTAAAGACCGTAATCATAGCTAATTGGAAACTGGTGTGCTGGCTATTTAAAAGACAAAATCAACACTCATTGGACAAAGTTAAGACCAATAAAATAGGTACACTGTTGGTCATAAAACGTAATAGAGTGAAAGAACTAATACACCCTGACATGTTAGTACATACATATGTAAACTCACATAGCACACCACAAAATGTAAACACCAGAGTGTGTGCTGCGAACAATAAAGAAAGAGGAAATAAACAAATGAATGAATGAAGGTAACGATTGGGGCATGAAATACTCTCATAGATCAAATATACAAGTGTAAAAATGTAAAAATGTAAAACACATACCAAAAGTGCACAGGCCACCTAGCATATAAATATAGCAATGTAAAATGTGTGTAGTTGAACTGATATATAATTTTACATACAGAAGCATACATATATATATGGAGAAGGTGAAGATATATCTGTACATGCCTATAATATATGTATAAATAGATAGAAGTGTATTATATCACTAAAACAATATACAACTAGCTAAATGTGGCCTGCTGAAATAACTACAACTCAAACACAAACATAGCGATACTATACTATGTATATATTTATTTATATTAACTCTGTTATATTACTCCGTTATATTTAGCGTAAAGATCCCTATCTAATGTGAGTTTAAGACCTCAAATGCGTATCAATGTACACGGGTAACAGTGACCCATATATAGGGAAATAGAGCAATTGAAAATACAGCTACACTAATCTAAAATACTGAGTAAAAAACGCTAGATGAGTGTAGTGGGGTGTAAGATGTAAAAAACAGTAAAAGTACACTGCACTGAGGTATGGGTGAAAGTAATAAAAGAGCCCTATCTTAAAAAGATGTATATAGAGAAAGCGTTAAGGATACAAAACATCAGGAAAATGCTTGGCAAACGTGTGAGGCAATGGTAATTATTTCCAATAGTTAATCAAATCATATTCAGAGTTTAAACCTTCTGGTACTCTAGTACGCAATTTAAAAATCCAAAACATCTCACGCTTGCCAAGCAGCTGATTCCTGTCACCTCCTCTAGGTGGTGCCTTGACATGTTCAATAGCCTGCCATCTGAGTGTGGCATTACTTTTATTGTGAAAATTCCGAAAATGCTTAACCAAGGGGGTACTAGCTTCGCCCAGTTTGATTGTAGAAAGGTGGTTCCTGATTCTAGTATTTACATCCGTGGTGGTGAGTCCTACATACTGTAGATGGCACTCTATACAGTAAAGTAAGTAGATAACATAGGAAGATGTACAGTTGAGGCAAGATGATATCTTAAAAATCTCTCCAGTAACCTCTGACCTGAAATCATCAGAAATAATGATAAACTCACAAGGTCTACATCTCGATTTGCCGCACCTGTACATCCCCCTATGTTGCAACCAAGAACTTTGTCTGTCTGGTTTCTTAGTCAAAACTTCTGAGGGGGCCAGAATATTACCCAAGGTTCTGTTCTTCCTATAGGAGCAACGTAAGCCTCCCTCTACACAACTAACAAGGCTGTCATCTGCAGAAAGTAGACTGAAATGTTTTTTGACAATCTTACATATTTCTCTGTAGTCAGTACTGAAATCCGTCACAAATGTTACTTTGTGTGGGGTATTAATGTCCACACCAGTCTTATCACAATTGGATCTATTTAAAAGAGACTGCCGATCCAAAAGGTCGACCTGTCTCTGTGCTCTATCTACTATATGTCCAGGGTATCCTCTTTCTCTGAGTCTATTTTGCATGTCTCTACTTTGTGCTTTATAGTGATCACTATTGCTGCAGTTCCGTTTGACCCTTATGAGCTGTCCCTTGGCTACTGCCATAGGGACATGTGCGGGGTGGCAGCTCTTTGCATGTAGCAATGTGTTTTTCGATATAGGCTTCCTGTACATATTGCTTATAATTTTTCCATCATCCCCTGCAGTCAAAGTAAGGTCTAAATAGTTAATGGTCCTAGAGTTCATCTCAAATGTAAAACTCAGGCCAACATCGTTGGAATTTAGAAGACCTACGAATTCAGACAGAGAATCCTCAGATCCCTGCCATATGAAGAGCAGATCGTCAATGTACCGCCTATAAAAGGCGATACAGTGTCTGTGTATATTACTATCTCCATAGATGTGGGACAGCTCCCACCAACCCATAAAGATGTTGGCATATGAGGGCGCAAATTTGGCCCCCATAGCTGTCCCACATCTCTGGAGATAGTATTGCTCCCCAAAACGGAAATAGTTGTGAGTCAAGGCAAAACTAGTTGCCCTCACCACATACTTCACCAAATCACTATCCAAGTCTGATAGGTTTTCCAACATATAAGACAGAGCCTTCAGACCTTCCTCATGTGGAATAGTGGAGTACAGTGATACCACATATATTGTTAACCACTTGTGCCTATCAAAATCCCAACAGAAGGTATCCACAAGATTTAATAAATCCTTGGTGTCCTTTAGGTACCTCTGTAGTGAGGCAACTAGAGGAAACAGTATGCTATCTAGCCACTGGGACAGGTGTTCCAAAAGGGAGCCTATCCCACTGACTATAGGCCTTCCTTGTACCTCCATTAAGGATTTGTGCACCTTTGGAAGATGGTGGAAGATGGGCACCACCGGATGATCCACCAACAGATAATCATATGTATCACGGTCAAAGAACCCATCCTCCAAACCATCATCCAAAAGGCACCTAAGCTCTTTCTGGAAGCACCCAGTGGGATCCCTGTCTAGTCTCTGATAATTTGCATCATTGTGGAGTTGTCTATGGGCCTCCTTAACATATTCAGATTTGTCCAAGACCACAATAAATCCACCTTTATCGGCGGATCGAATGACCAAATTTTCATTTTGTTGTAGCTCTAACAATGCCTGTCTTTCTCTAAAGGATAGATTAGGCCTCCAATTCTTGGTCTCAGTTTTACTAGAGGCCAGGGAAGTGAGGTCTCTCTCAATTCTCTTGAAAAAAGTTTCCAAGGCCGGACCACGACACTGCAGGGGATAAAAGTCAGATGGTTTCTTAAAACCACTGTGACATCTTACAGTCCCTGTTGCAGTCCCACTTGTCCCCTGTCTACTAAGTTCATGCAGTGACATCAGATCACAAGACTCAGAAAATGAAAGTTGTGTGGTATCAAAGGTGGACTTTTGTGATTGAACCAAAAGTTCACCAGTGTCTGAGACATTGTCAGAGTTATAGAATAATTTTTTCAAAGTTAAATTTCTAATCAATCTATTAACATCCAACAAAGTGTTGAAGAGGTTAAATGAAGTGGTTGGAGAAAAGTTCAGACCATAGCTAAGTACCTTTAATTGCATATTGGATAATGTGGCACTGGAGAGATTAATTACATTAGAGGTGTTATCATTGTTAGATGTCATTGATATTTGGTAATCTTGTTTATCCTCTGTGGGTACCTCTTCTCTTGCCCTATCCCAGTTTTGGTCTGTGCCTGGTGAAAAACCTGATCAAAGGCCCTACGATCCTCTCCTAGGGTATTCATCTCATTAGCTGTACTCTATTACGTTTTATGACCAACAGTGTACCTATTTTATTGGTCTTAACTTTGTCCAATGAGTGTTGATTTTGTCTTTTAAATAGCCAGCACACCAGTTTCCAATTAGCTATGATTACGGTCTTTACCGAAACATGTTAGCGGAACAACTTTGGTAACACTGTTATGCTGGATCCCCCTTTCTTCTCATTCAATTTTTATCCCAAGTGGAACTCAATAAAGACTTTGTTTTAACTGCAGCCTGGATATCATTTCTTTCATTTGATATATATATATATATATATATATATATATATATATATATAAAAAGAAATAATGTGCAACAATTGAAACAAAAAGGATATAATTCATCTATCCTAGGATAGATGAATTATATCCTTTTTGTTTCAATTGTTGCACATTATTCCTTTATGCAATAGCAATAAACTATGTTGCATTATCTTTTGACTACTGTGTAAATGTGTTTAGCTTTGAGATGCTCATAGCTCCTTCTTCATATTTCATTTATGACTTTATGTGTTGTGCTGGATAAGGTTTACTGTTTTTCCTAAATATTTATTTATCTATCTAAACCCCTCCTTGCACCTGGAGTCTCATCTCTATACTAAAGATAGGTTGGCCCCAGTCCACACTCTAATATATATATCCTGTGTTAGCTGGTATACATTTATATATATATATATATATATATATATATATATATATATATATATATAAGTATGTGTGCAAATACATATTTACACTAAACACATTTACACTAAACATATTAGTACAGTGGGGCTGATTTATCACGGCCCGTATTGTGCCTAATGCAACTGTTTCCACTCGAACCTTCAGGCGGCGTACAGCAATCTGCCCGATCGTATACGTTTGGGTTGATTGACACCCCCTGCTAGTGACTGCAAATCTGTAAGGGGGGCATTGCACAAGCAGTTCACTATAACTGCTTGACAGCGTGTGCTGTCAGAATTCAGCGATGTCGGGCGGACATGATCCACTACAGCAGATGATGATCGTCCGACAGTTAATAAATCGGCTCCAATGTGTACCGGACAAGAGACTAGTTGAACAAACAGGGATAACTACACGTTCAAAAAGCGGGGAAGGCTGAGACCTCACCTCAGACGTGGGCGTTACAAAGCAAAAAAAAAACACTCTCCCTGAGGTAACTAAAGGGGGCATAGTGATCAACCTCAGTACCCATTCATTGTCCACCATGAAGATGGATATTTTGAATAAGGGTCTATCCTTTATTCCAACGCAAAAAACTGACTAATTTGATCTATATGTGGATCTGCAAAAATTCCAAAGGAACTTGTGGCTGAGCAAATTTTTTACTATACAACAGGATGGAGAGAATACTTTAAGAACTGTCTCTAGGTTTGACCTGACTAGTCAGAATTCTAGCATAAAAACATTTGCTAGACTGGCTTAAATGTAAGTTGAGAAATTGAAAATCCATTTTTTGGACCTCTGCCTATGCAAAGAGGGAGGTTGACTCGATTCCACACTGTTCAGGAAGACTACTAACTCCTTACATACACCAGTGGGCACCTGCCATCACTCAAATGGGCATTACCCAAGTTTCAATTCAAGAGGGTGTATCACAACAACTCTGATGAGGACAAGGCTGTAGCCCAGATGAATGAGATGTATATGAGGTTCCGGCAAAGAGGGTATCCATCGAAGGTTTTGGATCAACAGGTTCAAGAACTAACCATGGTCAAAACCAAAACACAACAGGAGAAACTCACTTTTGTCACCACATTTACGAGTGACAAGAAAGACATAAGAACGACCTTGGACAAGCATTGGGACATAGTGAAAGGTGATCCTACCCTTCCATTTGGACAGATGAAAGCACAGCGAATAGGATATATGGGTAAGGTCCTGCTTCAGAAGGAATCTAGATGGACGTACAGGTTGGGAACTATGGCCCGAATGGCATGAATTCACATCTGGAATTGGCATTGCTTCCTTTTTTAAAAAAAAATAATTTTTATTGAGGGTTAAAGAAACATAGTCATACAGGTACTTTTAAAGAAAGGTTGTACAATCGTACAACAACAGTAAAGTGACACACAGGTTAAAAATTGCAGCTAATACAGGAGTGTGTGAAATTCAATAATAAAGACAACTGCCTAAGCAGTACCTTCATTATATATCAAAAGATATCAAACGCTAACCCACATTTTTTGTTTTGTTTACCTCTTTGAAGCAGATAAAGCCACTTTTGGACCTCCAACGTAGCTATTAGAAAGGATAATAGGAGTATTGCAAACATGTAAGGCCACTTTTGGACCTTCAGAAACCATTTTTACTATAGATATAACAAATACAGGTATATATGAATATAACTTATATAGCATAAATATAACCAACAGTGAAATGTACCAGTTGAAAGTAGTCAGACCACTTTTCCATTACCAACTTTTGTGTGTGGAGGGGCTTGGAACAAACAATTATACGATATTCGGTAACTGCTGTCTGACTAAAGTAAAGGCTATGGGGCATATGTATCAAGCTCTGAACGGAGCTTGATGCCCCGTGTTTCTGGCGAGCTTGCAGGCTCGCCAAAAACAGCAGTTATGAAGCAGCGGTCACAAAGACCGCTGCTCCATAACCTGTCCGCCTGCTCTGAGCAGGCGGACAGACATCGCCGCAAATCAACCTGATCAAGTACGATCGGGTTGATTGACACCCCCTGCTGGCGGCCTATTGGTTATCTTCTCTAAGCTATTAGCCAAACGTTCTATTTTATAGGAGCTCTAAAGGGGATATTCAGGCTATGGGCAAGAGGTGACTCCAAGAAAATTATTTACAGAACAGATAATTAACAGCTATCCTATAAGCGTGTGAATATTAATAATTAATTAACTATACTAAGAAGGATAATAGTAGTAACTATCCAAAGATATATGTTATTAACCTTATAGTATCCTTATCTCAAAGGTACTACTTCCTGCAGAGTACTATATACATAAAGACTGCTAATAGATCACAGAGAACAGACATCAGTCTTCCTGAGATTTTTGCTATTTTTCAATTAACTTGAAAGATCAATTAGTCAGTACTTAAACATTATAGACCATAGAAACTATCTCATTAACAAGCTGCAGGACACCAAGAGTTAAATAATAGGTTAATTCCCTGAATCTCGGCTGCAGATTTCAGGAAAAAGCTTATATGTTGTCTGGATCTACAACATGCCTACAGGGTAGGGATGGGCGAATGTGCAAATTTTCGAATTTCGAATGTAGAACGAATGTTATTACCGAAATTCGAATTCTAAATTCGAATGTCGATAAGAACGAATATTCTTAAAAATTCGAAAATCGAATGTTATTTACAGTTTTCGAATGTCACTTTCGAATTCGAATGTTTATAATTATATCGAATGTCTACATTCGAAATTCGAATTTTTCGAATTTGAATATAAATTCGAATTTTTCGAATTTGAATTTTTCGAATTCGAATATAAATTCGAATTTTTCGAATTCGAATATAAATTCGAATTTTTCGAATTCGAATATTGCATGATTCGAATATTACATTTAAAAGCATTAGAAATACTATTACAATCTAAATTCGAATTTTTCGAATTCGAATACACGTATTGCATAATTCGAATATTACATTTAAAGAAAAAGCATTAGAAATACTATTACAATCTAAATTCGAATTTTTCGAATTCGAATATTGCATAATTCGAATATTACATTTAAAGAAAAAGCATTAGAAATACTATTACAATCTAAATTCGAATTTTTCGAATTCGAATATTTTCGAATGTAATCGTAAAATTCGAAACCGAATATTCGAAAATCGAATGTTAGAATGTTATGTAAACATTCGAAATTCAATTCGAACGAACGAATGTGTTAAAATTCGTGCCGTTTTTCGAATGTAGCGAAACATTCGCCCATCCCTACTACAGGGTTGGCTACTATTGAAGCTAGCAAATGGATATGAATATAGCGGTTATTAAAGAAGCTAAAACGGGTTGCCAATTAACATGCAACATACAGTACTGCATGAGATGTTACAGAAGTCTAGTTACTGTGCATTTCTCTCCAGGGAGTCAATTTTTTAACTGGTTTCAAATTTCTTTTATATGTATAGCAAGATCAAGTCTGCCAAGGAGTGTGCACAGTCGAGGTAAAATTATGTTATGCATTGACTTGAGTACATCTCAGAAATAAAACATTAGTTTAAAGTAACATCCATATTTTAGCTGTCCCAGAACAAATAAAATTAGGGATCCAGAGCATATATGGAACAATTTAAATACATATTACCCTACAACAACACGGACAACTTTGAAGTCTGTTCCATTACACATATCCAATACGGGTAACAGTCTTGCAAGTATACTTGTTGCGGTCGACAAAGCTGATGTATAAGTCCCCTTGTAAATAAATTGCTGGAGGAAAAGATTCTGGGAAGCACCTTTGTAGTTTCTTACCCCCTCCACAAATGCTAGCAATTGTGCCTTCCGAGTATGGATCGCCTTCATTCCCAAAAGTCTTGTACTAGCGGGAAAGGGCTGGTGCCACAACACATCCGATTCCTCCCTCTCCGACATCAAGATTGAGATGGCTATATATGTTTGAAAGTAGCTTTGTCCCAAGTAAGCGTTATGTCCTGTGTCACGAGTGGGGGATGGAGAAACAGCTGGCGTCCACTTTGTAGGTTGACTAGGTGAGGATCGTTGATATGCTGTGGGTAAAGCCAGACACCTTACCCGGACTTTCAGCCAGCTTTTGCACTGTGGGTCCGTGGGGGTATTCACGGACTGGATCATCTCACTGCTCACAGTTTCAGATGCTGTTAGGGATCCTTGCAGTACTGTATCAACAGAGTTAAGTAAGTGGCCCTCACTAGTGTTGGTTAGCTCTAAAGATGAGTTTACCTTCACTTGGTCAGATATGTTAGGTGGAGGCTCTATTGCAATCCCGCCTTGGGGTATGACTTGCTCTGAATCAGGCTCTTTTTCATATGTTGGGGCTCCTAGACGTATAGGAACATTACTTTGATGTGCTGTCGAGAGCTGTTATGGTGTTCCTTTATCGGCTCAGTCAATCTCACTGTTTGATCAATGTATTTAGGACTTGTAGCTAGGAGTAAGTTGCATAGCTCAAGTTCTAAACTTTTATAGTGGTTTTATATGAGTTGCGTAACTCACTTGTGGTAGTTGTAAACTACCATTTTGTGTATATCCTATTGCAGGATACTCTAACCCCAGAGTTTGGGGGGGGGGTTATTGTGCGGCAGCCCCAGACCTACGCTAAGAATCCTTCTCTGAAGTCGTAGACAGTAATCAATCTGCTGCTTGATCACATCTAATGGCAAAATGGCTATTAGGCCCTTGTAGAATATCTACTGCGTAGCTGACCCAAAGTGCATAGGCAAAAATGCTGTTTTGTCTTCAGCTCCAGAGATTATCCAAACTTTAGCTACAAAGTGAACTCAAAACTGCCAAATACTGTCGTCGATTTGTGGTATATAGCTTGGGTAAAGTCTTTAATTCTCCAGGAGCTTCACTGAGACACGTCCTGCCGTTTTGAGAGTAGGCTCCGCCCCCGAATTGACATTGCTTCCTGTGAGGACATATTTTGAATTGTACCTGTGAGTGGATACTTCACTATATAGGTCCTCCTGCTGTTGTGTTTGATGTGGGATTTTTATGTGTGTACTTATTTTTTTTTTATTTATTTTTTTTGCTTTATTTTGGCATTTCTATTATTAGTTTTTGCTCCTGCTTTTGTTTTTTTGGGGGATTTTTCCCCTCTTTTTCCTCTCTTTGTGTAACCTTATTCTAGTGGTCAGTTGGTTTATGGGCATAGAGTGTCCCTGTATCTGCATCTGTATTCTGCAGGATAGCCCATTTGTGGATATCGGTGGATTTTTTGCACATTATTGATGGTCACTTTGCATTAATTTTGACTGTATTTTTAAGTGCTGTTATGCTTGGACAATATTTCTGTACACTCATTGACCTTCTGTTATGATTTTGTAGACTTGTTCTGTTTGTTATTTTTATTATTTTACTGTTACATTTGTATTGTTGTGTTTTGTTTCCTGCTTTTGCAGCCTTCACTATATTTGTATGTTTTTGATGCCCTTATGTTTCTTGCCATAACTTGCAGATCTTTTTGCATCTGAGGTCCGGACCTGATTAGGATGTGATTGGCTGTTCTAGCCAGTACCCATTGCTTATGATCCTGTGATCATGGGTTTTTTTATATGAGGGTTGCCATGACAACCAGACTGTCGGCTATATTATGCTGTCTTGGCAGGTACAGTCAATCACCCTGATCCAGTAACGATCCGATGTGGGGCTATCCTCAGTTTGTTTCATGTTTGTCCCATGTCTGTTTTGGTTGTATGATGCTTAGAGTAGATATATATTTATATATACAGGCGAACCTAAGAGGTATTGCCGGTTTGGTTCCAATGAATATAGCAATAAAGTGAGTCACACTCATCATTTGTTTCCCAGTGCATATGAAAGTTATATCTACACTTTACTGTAGTGTATTAAGTGTGCAATAGCATAATGCCTAAAAAAAAACAATGCTTATACCTTAATTAAAAAATACTTTATTGCTAAAAAATGCTAACCATCATCTGGGCCTTCAGTGAGTCATAATCTTTTTGCAGGTGGTGTGTATATAAAGGTGTGTATATATGTGTATTTCATGTGTATTTATGTGTTTATATGTGTATTTATGTGTTAATATATGTATATATGTTGAAAAAATGGCACACAAGGTTGCCACAAACCTTCAATTTGTAAAAAGAGCAATATCTGCAAAACTCAATAAAGGAAAGTGCAATAAAACGAAGTATACCTATATAATATATATATATATATATATATATATTGTATATATATATATATATATATATATATATATATATATATATTTAGATATATATTCTTTATATATATATTGGAGCCCTTCCCAGTCATACACCTTGTCATATTCCTTACAACCCTTTTAAAATATTTTCATAAATAATATGAAATATTTTTTTTTTATCAACTAATGTATATAGGTGTTTTTAATACTTTATTCTGATGTGTTTTTGTTGTGCTTTTTACAACTTTGTTTTTTAGCTTTTACAGTTTACTTCACGTCTGAAGTCACGCTAAATATTCTAGGGTAGTTTTGCCTTTCATTCGAATGCAAAGTAAAACTTTAAACTTTCAATAGCAGGCCAAGTTAGCACAGTCAGCAATGCTAACCCTCCTTTGTTTAATCCACTTTTCCATGGATGTGTAATAGCAAAGTCACATGCTAATGTTAGCGTAGCCTAGCTATATTGATTATTGCACCATGCTATCATTAGCGCACCACTTGTAATCCAGGCCTTTTAATATAAAGTGAAAAATATAGCTCAAATCATAAATTTAAATGATGAAATGTGTATAATTATTAAATATGATCTTTAGAATATTCATTAATGATTGAAATAAAATGCTTAAATGTTTAAATATGTAAATTACAAAAATACTTAAAAAAAACATGAAATTATTTGTTGAACATCATTCATTGATATTAATAGTTACATCTCCACTCAAATATTTTAGGAAACATTAATATTGAAATAAATAGCTATCATTTTCTTAGCTGTGGCTGCATAATTCAGTGAAGGTCTTTGAAAATCAATGAGACAATCAAATTGATAATCTTTTGATTCTAATTTGTTTTAGGGTATTTTTTGTGCTTGTCCAATGAATCATTTTCTAATTAATTAATTAATTAATTAATCCACTAATTAATTTATTAATTAATGTATCTATTCATTATGTCTTCATATCTCAGTTTTTACTGACTTGAATCTATGCCACTGTGTTAAATTAAGGTTGTTTTTTGCTAATTTATTAAATGTGATCTCAATTCAGAAGCATGTCTCAGATCAGATACACATCCTCAGCAATATGCCATGAAAGTGAAACCTCAGATCCGATGCACATCCTCAGTAACATGCCTTGAATGTGAAACCTTTAGATCAGATACATATCCTCAGGAATATGCCATGAAAGTGAAACCTCAGATCAGATGTACATCATAGATAACATGCCTTGAATGTGAAACCTTTCGATCAGATACACATCCTCAGCAATATGCCATGAAAGTGAAACCTCAGATCAGATGTACATCCTCAGCAATATGCCATGAAAGTGAAACCTCAGATCAGATGTACATCCTCAGTAACATGCCTTGAATGTGAAACCTTTAGATCAGATGATAAGGAAAATGTCTAGAATGTAAAACCTCAGACCAGATACAAGTCCACAGCAAGCTTTTTAAAATGAAACATGACCAATTATATATTTTTTGCAAACTAAATCACTAGATCCCAGATTAAATACTAATCCCCAGCAACCCCTTTCTTCCTCATGCATAAATCTCAAATCAGATGCATAGTCCCAAACGTACAAGTATGTCCACCTCGGTATATGTACACATTAACACTAAAGATCACTGTTAAGAAGCAGCAATATTTAGACCAATGCTTCCTAACCTCTCTGACAAAACTTTCTGGATTCATTTATACAGAAAGTTTGAAAAGCACTGAGCATTACATTTGCTGTAATTTTCATATGCATAGATTTTCCTTTCAGAATAATTAGTGTTTTGAGTATTTTGGTGAAAACTCACCACTTTTTAACTTGCGATAAAAAACATTGATAACTGTAGTAAGAAAATGTTTATACAATTAGGCTGGGATTTTAGAGACAATTTCAGACAGGCACATGGAACACTCATGTTCAGCCCATTTTATGAAAAAGCAAAACTGTGCTTTGTATTTTTACTTTTAAGTACAAATGACTTGCTTTTTTGCCCATCCAGTGCACTTAAATTACTATTTATGCTGTGCATAGTTAATAAAAGTTATTCTTGTGTAAATTACCTACAAATTTTACGATTTTGGTGGAATACGATTTTTGGTGAACAATTTCCTTATGAATTTTGATACACCTTAACAATACAACTTTTCCTGTATATTTTTGTGTGAATAATTCAATTATTCGTTTTGTATGATTTTTAGATTTAACATTTAATTGTACAATCCTCCTGAAATGAAAATGCAGTACACACCCTTAGAGAGACACCTTGTTTTCATGGTAAAAAGTGACTTTATATAATTCCACCAGTGAAATAGAAGGACTGGTGAGCATTTTTATAGAATCTCCCCAGCCCAGAGAGTTTTTTAAAATCGGGATCTAAGTAATATATAGAAAAAAGTTCAAAAACCTTGTTAACAATAAGCATATATCAGATATATCTTTCTTAACGCTACAGTATCCACAAAGTATTTGACTTGTGTACAAGATGTGGCCTCAATGCATCTTATTTTATTTTCTCTCTGTCTCAGACACATTTTTACAGAATTCCAAAGCCATACTAGTTTGTCACTATTATATTATTATTGTTAAATAGTTAAAAATAGTCGGCTAGATTATGAGTTTTGCGTTTGAGGCTATGCGGTGCTAACTAGCAGTTTTGTCTCACTGCTCACTTTCCTACAGTGCTGGTATTACAAGATTTTACAAACCCGTCGTTAAAAGACAAGAAGTGAGCGTTGAGCAAAATTTTGCTCCTTAACGCACTCCAATACCAGCGCTGCTTAAGTAAGCGGTGAGCTGATCGTACATGCTCATGCACGATTTCCCCATAGGAATCAATGGGGAGAGCCGGCTGAGAAAAAGTCTAACACCTGCAAAAAAGCAGCGTAAAGCTCCTTTATGCAGTCCCATTGATTCCTATGGGGAAATAAAAGTTATGTTTACATCTAACACCCTAACATGAACCCCCGAGTCTAAACACCCCTAATCTTACACTTATTGACCCCTAATCTGCCGCCCCCGACATCGCCGACACCTACATTATTCTTATTAACCCCTAATCTGCCGCTCCGGACACCGCCGCCACCTACATTATACTTATGAACTCCTAATCTGCTGCCCCCAACATTGCCGCCACCTACATTATATTTATTAACTCCTAATCTGCTGCCCCAATGTCGCTGCAACCTACCTACACTTATTAATCCCTAATCTGCCGCCCCTAACGTCGCCGCCACTATAATAAACATATTAACCCTTAAACCGCCGCACTCCCGTCTCGCAAATATTAGTTAAATATTATTAACCCCTAATCTGCCGCCCCTAATATCGACGCCACCTACCTACATTTATGAACCCCTAATCTGCCCCCCTCAACGTCACCGCCACTATATTAAAGTTATTAACCCCTAAATCTACCTATTAAATAAACCCTAAGATAGCTACAATATAACTAATAGTTACATTGTAGCTAGCTTAGGATTTATTTTTATTTTGCAGGCAACTTTGTATTTATTTTAACTAGGTAGAATAGTTATTAAATAGTTATTAACTAATTAATAACTACCTAACTAAAATAAATACAAACTTACCTGTAAAATAAAACCTAACCTAAGTCTTCATCCAAGCCGGGCCATAGTCCTCAATGAAGCCGGGAGAAGTCTTCATCCAAGCCGGGTGAAGTGGTCCTCCAGACAGGCAGAAGTCTTCATCCAGACAGCATCTTCTATCTTCATCCAACCGGCGCGGGGCGGATCCATCTTCAAGACATCCAATGCGGAGCATCCTCTTCATCCGATGACTAAAGACAAATGAAGGTACCTTTAAGTGACGTCATCCAAGATGGCATCCCTTAGATTCCGATTGGCTGATAGAATTCTATCAGCCAATCAGAATTAAGGTAGAAAAAATCCTATTGGCTGATGCAATCAGCCAATAGGATTGAAGTTCAATCCTATTGGTTGATCCAATTAGCCAATAGGATTGAGCTCACATTCTATTGACTGTTACAATCAGCCAATAGAATGAGAGCTCAATCCTATTGACTGATTGGATCAGCCAATAGGATTTAACTTCAATCCTATAGGCTGATTGCATCAGTCAATAGGATTTTTTCTACCTTAATTCCGATTAACTGATAGAATTCTATCAGCCAATTGGAATCTTGGATGATGTCACTTAAAGGAACCATCTTTGAGTAAGAAGCCGTCGTTTGAAGAGGATGCTCCTTGCTGGATTTCTTGAAGATGGAGCTGCTCTGCGTCGGATGGCTGAAGATAGAAGATGCCATCTGGATGAAGACCTGCACCTCTGGAGGACCACTTCGACCGGCTTGGATGAAGACTTCTCCCGGCTTCGTTGAGGACTTCGGCTCGGCTTGGATGAAGACTTCTCCCGGTAAGTCGATCTTCAGGGGGTTAGTGTTAGGTTTTTTAATGGTGTATTGGGTGGGTTTTATTTTTACGTTAGGGTTTGGGCTTGCAAAAGAGTTAACTGCCCTTTTAAGGGCAATGCCCATCCAAATGCCCTTTTTGACGTTGGGGGCGGCAGATTAGGGGTTAATAAATGTTTGCGAGGTGGGAGTGCGGCGGTTTAGGGGTTAATATGTTTATTATAGTCGCGGCTATGTTGGGGATGGCAGATTAGGGGTTAATAAATATAATGTAGGTGTCTGCGATGTTGGGGGCAGCAGATTAGGGGTTCATAAATATAATGTAGGTGGCAGCGATGTTGGGGGCATCAGATTAGGGGTTCATAAATATAATGTAGGTGGCGGCGGTGTCCTGAGCGGCAGATTAGGGGTTGAAAATGTTATTATAGTGTTTGCGATGCGGGAGGGCCTCGGTTTAGGGGTTAATAGGTAGTTTATGGGTGTTAGTGTACTTTTTAGCACTTTAGTTATGAGTTTTATGTTACGACGTTGTACCATAAAACTCTTAACTACTGACTTTAGAATGCGTTACAGATCTTGACAGGGTAGGGTGTACAGCTCACTTTTTGGCCTCCCAGGACAGACTCGTAATACCGGCGCTATGGAAGTCCCATAGAAAAAAGACTAAGACAAAGTTTACTTAAGTCATTTTGCGTTAAGGCCAAAGAAGTGTGCGGTGCCCCTAAACCGGCAAGACTTGTAATACCAGTGGGCGTAAAAAAGCAGCGTTAGGACCTCTTAACGCTTCTTTTTCACCATAACGCACAACTCGTAAGCTAGTCGAGTGATTTAGAATTGATAACATCGAAACAAATTGAAATATGCATACAGTGTTAGAGAACAATATGGTAGTTTAATTAACTGTAAATATTTTAATTTTACTGTGGTTGAATGACACTCTTTTTCTTCATCGCTAAGAACTGGTAAAAAGCAGTCAAAGAAAGACAAAGTAACATAAAAAAGACAAATGTATATTTTCTCTTGCATGGTATATGTTTTTTTTTTTTTCCAGAATGAATCTTGATTAGATGATTCCTTGCTTCAAGGTTTTTTTAAGCTGTTCAATTCAAGGTCAAATGGTAGGCAACATGAGACCTTGAGAGTGTCATTGATTTTGAAAGTATAAGATATCTAGCAACACTACTAATTATTTATTTTTTTATATTGTTATAAATATGAATATAGACAGAAGGAAAATATGATATTTCTATATTAAAACAAATATGAATTTCCAGAAGGTCTAACAGTCATTTGTGGTTTGAGATTAATCAAATTCACATGATCCAGTGAACTTTATGTGTTATTATTTGCTATTAGATAAAGAACTTTGAAGTCTCTTTTAAGGCCTAGAAGTGGAGTGCCGAAATGCAAGCAGTTTGCATGGAGCTTTAACATGGAGCTTTAACACTACATGAGTAAAATCCATACCACTTGTATTTTTGCCCTTGTATTACAGGTCAATGGTTAATATATATAATGCCATTGGTGGAATAATGTGCTCTACACTTTTTTTTTTACTATACAGTGTTACACTTTCCATGTCTTTGAATATAGAATAGTAAGTAAATACTTGGTTTACAAAATTGCTAAAAGAAAAAGCAATATTTTGGATCAACCACAAGCACAACACTTAAGCAATGACTTGTAATATGAGCTCAATTAGAGCCCTACTACTGCTTCCCCTTGAATGTTTAGGCAGTGTTGAAAATGCTTTAGTTAAATTTTATAATCAGGTGCAAAGTATAACTCACCCCATTGGAAAAATAGAGTGTGCTCCAAGTGCCTCTTCTTCAGTCATATGAGCAACTGGGAGAATACTTTTTTTTTCCAAATGAGCAGGCACTATGGCTTTTGGTTGGTTGTAATGTCTCAGGTTAGAAAAAATTACATGGGCATTAAGAACCTCCTGCCATTAACAACCATGGGAGCATGATAACTGAGTACAAATCCCATTTTCACTGACCTGGTGGCCTTTCAGAGATATTCTAAAGAAATGTTTAAGGGGATTTGAGATTAGAGATATAATAATGTTTTCCTAGTTGGACAATATCCATTGCTAACCTAAAACATTTAGGGCTAGATTACAAGTTGAGCACTAATTTATTGTGTGATGATAAATGGGCAAATTCCCCCGTTTACTGGTGAGCGATAAATAACCAGCCATTACAAGTAATAGCTTGTCATTTCTAGTTTAAATATATATATATATATATATATATATATATATATATTCCAATACCTGTTTATAAATATATTCATGTAGATATATAGGTATAGATAAATATTTTACATTAACATATATATATATATATATATATATATATATATATATATATATAAATATATATTTAAAAATAAAAATAAAATTGTCCGAACTCAACTACAAAATACTAGCAAGATGGTATTTAACTCCCCAACGTCTGCGAGTTATTTACCCCACAGCTTCATCCAGTTGCTGGAGAAGATGTGGAGACGAAGGTACCTTAACGCACATTTGGCTGACATGTCCAGGCTTAGGAGACTTTTGGCCACAAATAGAAAGACATATAAACAAAGTTCTAGGCATTAATATTACACTGACTACACAAATTGTTCTCCTTAACCACATCCCGAAAATTACATGTCTTTACCGTAAGAAACTTCTACTTTTAATGATAACATGTGCTAAGAGGTTAATACCTAGATTATGGAAAACACAAGAGCAACCCACAATAGCCCAATGGAAGTCGGAGGTCAATCACGTTCTTACACTAGAGAAAATGCACTATTGCTATCAAGGAAAACCAGATATGTTATTAAATATCCAAATTATCTGGGAACAAAACATTTAACAAATTACATGAGTTCCACATGAAACTATAATCCTATAGGGCAAACTGACAGGGATACTCACCCACCCCCTTCTACCTTAACCCCACCATCTATCTTCCTTTCCCCCTTCCACTTTCCTATCTTTAGGATTGGATTCCAACTCTGCTAAATTAATTTTCAAATAATGCTACTGTTAAATTTTTTTTAGAAATGTCCAAGAAAATTGGGTCTTTGAATGCATATGCCAATTATTATTACGAAATGTATTTTGTTGCAAACACATGTTATAACATATTAACGAATTTACATAATTGTCAAAGTACCTGTTTTCAATAAAAAATATTTGAACAAAAAATAAAAATAAAATTTTCTTCTATGTGAAGAACATTGGAATGTAAAATATGCATAACACACGTCGGGTTTCATCCTGTAGGTCTTACACGGTGTTGGGTTAGCGTACATGAAGAATTAGTTATCTTAAGGCACGTTATATAAAAATAAAATATAAAATATTGAAAAAATATTAATAATTATTAAAGTTACTGAAAAAATAAATATATATAATATATATATTAATATATATCATTTAATTATTAATATTTTTCAATATTTTGTATTTAATAAATACATAACGTACCTTACTAAAACTCATGTGGGTTAGCGTACATTAAGAAAATTTTCTTTTTTATAATATATATTTCTATATATACAGTATATCTGATGATATTAATGTAAAATATGTAGCTATACCTATATATCTACATGATTATATATATAAAAGTCCAAGAGGGCCCACACTCTCACTTCAAAAGACAGCAGCCAGGGTTCGGTCTAACGATAATGCAAAAATAATAAAAACCCACTCGCTGGAATGCAGAAAAGTGGAAAAATTCTTTAATGCGTGACGTTTCGGGGACTTGCTGAGGAAGGGTAGCAAGTCCCCAAAATGTCACGTATTAAAGGATTCTTCCACTTTTCTGAATTCCAGCGAGAGTGATTATATATATATATATATATATATATATATATATATATATATATATATATATATATATAGGTAGGGTTGTATTGTATGTGCACTCTCACCAACAAACTGCAACTTGCCAGGGTGCTGTAGCCAGGTATATAAATTTCCAAAATCGAAAAAGCATTTATTGTGACGTTTCGGGACTAGCAGCGTCCCATCCTCTGACAAATAACAAGTGGAAAAACAAAACATTTATAAGCCTACAAAACACTCCCCCAGGTGAGCTACCAATCAAAATGAGCCGTGTGCAACAAAACCCTAAGCATGTGTAATTAGTGGATTACTGGTCAAAACATTGTGAAATATGTATAATATTACATAATAAGAGTGTGTTTAAGTATAATCACTTAGATATTAAGATAAAAGTAGAACTAATAGCCCCCAAAAGTGACCTGATCGTATTCATAACAAAAATTCGTAACAATCACTCATGTCCAAATGAGTCAAAAATGGCCCTAATAGGCTAGCCTTCAGCACGCCTCTAGATGCTCATTGGATAATAAAGCTCCTGTCTATCTGACACGTATGTCAACACTCCGGACTCGCATCTCAGATACCAACCACAACAGATCAAGCACTGAATTTAAACAGAACACATGTCCCAGAAATTGGGTGTCTAACATCACATGGGTATCAATATGATGCCAATATTCATTCTTGGATTTAAGCCCCGTCCGCGATATGATATTAGATCAAGAATGATCCACCCCCAAAAATCATTGGTCGAGAAGCATCCGCCCCTCTTGCATAGCTGACACACGCCCCACCGAGACATCTAGCCTGTCACTATACCAACGATATCATAACTCCCAACAAACAAATATAGTGCAAGCATCAAACTTACGGTGTACAACTGACGGTAAACCAACTGCCACAACTTAATGAGTAGTCTGCCCGATCCACACAATATCTAAAAAAAAATTACTATCGGAGGAATGCCATGGTAACGTATGCACACAAACATTATAAGCGACTAAATGCTCAGAATTGTAGACATTAAAAACATGTCCATGTCACAGAAATTGGGTGTCTTACCATCTCATGAATATCAATATGATGCCAATTTTTATGCCAATTTTCTTTCTTGGGTTTGAGCCCCGTCAGCGATATGGTATTAGCTCAAGAAAGATCCGCCCGAAACAGTCATTGGTCGAGAAGCACCCGCCACTCATGCATAGCTAGCACACGCCCCACCGAGACAACTAGCCTGTCACTATGGCAACAATGTCATAACTCCCAACACGCAAATATAGTTCCAGTATCAAACTCGCAGTGTGTAACTACCAGTAAACTACCAGTCCCAACTTAATGAGTAGTCTGCTCAATCACCATAAACTCTCAAAAAATTATCTGAGGGTTGCCATGGCAACGTATATACAAAAACAAGATAAACGAAATTATAAAAGCGGCTAAATGATCAGAACTATAAGCATTAAAAACATGTCCCTAGTGTGAATATCACACCACCCAATGTGCAGAAACCGACAATCTGAATCCCTCATCAGGATCCCTCATCAGAATAGTTAACCTGCCCGACATCAACAATCGCACATTACGATGTCGGAGGGTTGTCATAGCAACATGTATACATACCCCATCCAAAGACTAATCAAAGAGCAGCTAGATGTCCAAAAAGAAAAAGAAAAAATTCCTTTAATGGGAACCTCACGCTACATCTACTGCCCAATGTATCAAAACTGTGTAGGTAATCTATAACATAAAAATAAATAAATCTTATATGTCACCAACAGCACAGACCACCTATCACTGTCACCCCAACATGGGGAATTTTGTGTAAATAATTACCAAAAGAAACTAACCTATAAGCATAGGAACTTGCGGGGGGGGGGGGGTTGAGGGGGGTAATCCTTTGTAAACAGCACAAAAAAAAATAAAGAACCATAGAAGAACATAAAACAAAAAACAAAACACAAAAAGCATCAAGCAACATCAGTAGAAAAGGTATGTTACCTAAAACTGAGTGCTTACCTCTACCTCAAATACCATAGCCATCCTGGCACAATATAGGAGTGTGTTCATCAAATGAAATCACAACAAACAAAAATTACCTGTATACACCATACAGAGGACCAACAAACCATCCTATGTCCTCACTAGAACATATAGAGCCAACTGGATGAACAATCCTATGGAGTGTCAACTCACATATCATAATGTGACATCAAACCTATAACATATAAAGGAGAGATCCTGTTGCTAAATCAAAATGGAGAGATCATGTAACAAAGGTCTTGGGGGCACATAGTTCACAATTATCCACCGACCCTGTGTATGTGCAAAAATTGTGATGCAAAGTGTTGCATGAAAAATGAAACAAAGTTAAAAACAAATTAAACATTAAAAATTAAACACACCTCATATGACTTCCAGAAGGAAGACATGTGACAACAATTATTAAAAACAATAGGACAACAGGAAACACATCGTTTTATCAAATAAATCAACTATCAGGATATAATTTAAATAAACACTATAGCTTAAGAGAGACATACATGTTCAAAACAAGGTAAATGGAAAAATGGACTCTCAAACCTATTTATATATAAACATCTAACAGATCAATGGACTCTCAGATATTGGATCAATGAACTCTCATGGACACTAGGATGTCTTCTATTCTTTATAGAAAGTTCTGCCAGCCTGTCTGGATATTCAAGCCTCTTGATGACAGTGTACAAAGTCCATGTATCCAATGTGCTTCTTTCTTGTGGAGTATTTTGGCTCTGTTACCGCCTCTTCTTAGGACTGGCACATGGTCGATGATTCTGAACCATAAGTCACTCACAGTGTGCCCCGCTTCCAGAAAGTGGCGAGCCACTGGATGTTCTGCCTTTCCTGTTTTTAAAGCCAATCTGATGCTGGAACGATGATTAGCCATCCTCACTCTGGCGCCGTCAGTCGTATTGCCTGTGTAAAATTTTCCACAGGGACAATTAAGCAAATACACAATGAACTGGGTTGTGCACGTGAGAAAGAATTTGATCTGGTATCTCTTGCGGCAATCAGGATGTTGAAATGTTGTGCCCGTGTGCATACTATTGCATGTGACGCAACTGATGCATTTGAAGCAACCCACTTTCTTTTTTAGCCAGGGTTATCACTGTATATAAACTGCACACATCCATCGTCACCAATAGATCAGTCGGTTGGATATCCCTCAGCTGAGTGATAGATTGAATAAAGGCATTGGAATCTTGTATGTATGATTTCATTCTTTTTACCATAGGCTGAAGGTGAAAATCCAAAAACTCCGCCAGTGGTTGTAGGAGCGATCCCCTTGCCGAGACGATAGGTCTTCCTGGGGGTTGTGTGGGATCCTTATGGATTTTTGGTAGCGTACAGATATTTGGTGTTATGGGAAAATCCCTCTTGAGGAATTGAAACTCCTGTTTGGTAATTAACTCCATATCGCACCATCTTTCAAGTTTTTGATCGATAGATCTCTTCAATTGGTGAGTGGGATTGCTTTGTAAGATCCTATAGGTCTTTGTGTCTGTTATCTGTCTCAAAAGCTCAGATCTATACTGATGTAAGTCCATCACAACCACAGCACCACCCTTATCTGCTGGGTGTATCACTATGGTCGTATCCTCAGCTAGTGCCTTAAGCGCCCGTCTTTCATCCTTGGTGAGGTTGTCAACCCTCCTCTTTTTGGGGGTAGTGCTTTTGGATACTTGAGTCAAATAGTTTGTATACGTTGTAATGGATGGATTCTGTGATTTTGGATCAAATGTCCCAGGGGTTCTGAAGCGAGTTACATCATCAGAGTCAGTCTTGAAAAATTCTTTAAGTCTCAAGTTTCTACCACATTTTTGAATGTCTATATATGTGTTGAATGAGTTCATCTTAGTAGTAGGGACATATGATAATCCCTTATTCAATAAAGAGGTTTCAGATTGTGTAAGAATCCTTGGGCTAATGTTGAATACATTGTTATTCATCTCCTCTGGACCGGGGGGCGGCAGGACATGCCCCCCCTCCTCGTATGTGGCCTGTGCCTTGTCCTAAAAAATGGGCCGAGGGGTTATGAGGTGCCATGTATGAGGTATTTGTGCCACTTGCTCCCCTCATTTCATCCCACTGTTGTCCTCTACTCGCACCTCTGGATCTGGTGGTAATACCCCTATATATGGAATCCCCACCACCGGTTGCCGCTTCTGGATCCGAGCTCTCACCCGAGCTGGTATCTACAGTGTTTATGGTTTTCTTCGTGAATCTTCTTTCTCGTCTACACCTGAAGCTCTTTCTTTCATCAGGTGATAACATCCACCGGTACACACTTTTATACGTGTAGTCTTGATTAACTGTTTGGAGTTTCCGATTTTTAAAAGCAATAAGTTCTTGTCTGTATAGCTTAATTTGTTGTGTTAGTTTGTCAATCCAATCAACGGTGCTATCAGATCTTAACCGGTTTAGTTGTTCAGATTCAAACATCTGGATTTCAGTTCTTACTTCTTTGAGTAGTCGTCCAGCTTCTCTAATCACAAGAAGCATAAGGTCAAATGAGCATTTATTGAGAATTTTGCACCAATTGGTACAAAATTCCGCATTTGATCTTCCAATAGTAGGAATGTTCTTAACTCTAAAGCCTCGTGGAATCAGTCTCTTTTTATGATAATCAGATAGATATATTCCATGTAAATTCAGATCTATCTCACGTTGCTTTAACTTGCTTTAACTTTGCAAGGGTGTTATATAGGGACTGACAGGACATGTGTTCTGTTTAAATTCAGTGCTTGATCTGTTGTGGTTGGTATCTGAGATGCGAGTCCGGAGTGTTGACATACGTGTCACATAGACAGGAGCTTTATTATCCAATGAGCATCTAGAGGTGTGCTGAAGGCTAGCCTATTAGGGCCTTTGTTGACACATATGGACATGAATGATTGTTACGAATTTTTGTTATGAATACAATCAGGTCGCTTTTGGGGGCTATTAGTTTTACTCTTATCTTAATATCTAAGTGATTATACTTAAACACACTCTTATTATGTAATATTATACATATTTCACAATGTTTGGACCAGTAATCCACTAATTAAACATGCTTAGGCTTGTGTTGCACACGGCTCATTTTGATTGGTAGCCAACCTGGGGGAGTGTTTTGTAGGCTTATAAATGTTTTCTTTTTCCACTTGTTATTTGTCAGAGGAAGGGACGCTGCTAGTCCTGAAACGTCACAATAAATTCTTTATTTACACTGATGTCCATAGTCCAGTGAGTGCTTTTTCGATTTTGGAAATTTATATACCTGGCTACAGCACCCTGGCAAGTTGCAGTTTGTTGGTGAGAGTGCACATACAATACAACCCTACCTTACGATTCTTACTGTACAGTGCACCCACATTGAGGCTGATTCGGCCCAATTCATTTCCCATTTCTCATCATCTGTGCCTCATTCAATAACATCATGACTGAGTTAAACACTGGAAACATGGGAACACTTAGTACATCTCAGAGTGATAATTTGGAGGATAAACACGAGGATATCTTTACTATTACGGATGAGGATGCAGAAGCAATCAGATTTGGATCAATTGAAGAACAACAGACAGAGGAGTCCTGTCAGTCCCTATATAACACCCTTGCAAAGTTAAAGCAACCTGAGATAGATCTGAATTTACATGGAATATATCTATCTGATTATCATAAAAAGAGACTGCTTCCACAAGGCTTTAGCGTTAAGAACATTCCTACTATTGGAAGATCAAATGTGGAATTTTGTACCAATTGGTGCAAAATTCTCAATAAATGCTCATTTGACCTTATGCTTCTTGTGATTAGAGAAGCTGGACAACTACTCAAGAAGTAAGAACTGAAATCCAGATGTTTGAATCTGAACAACTAAACCGGTTAAGATCGGATAGCACCGTTGATTGGATTGACAAACTAACACAACAAATTAAGCTATACAAAAAAAAACCAGGTATATCCTGCAATTAAAAAATAACAACTATAATAATTATCCAGATCAAAATAGACCAGTACCACATAGGACTAATAGACCCATTTGGGACAACAAGGATGAATGGGAAACACCAGTGAGAAATAGGTATACCCCCCTCAATTATGCAACTGATGGAATAAGACATAGAGAGAATGAGGCCTCTTTTTTAGGGAAGAGCCCTCTGAGGGAGGGCACCTCAAAAGAACTTGTGGAAAGCAACAAGACAAATGTATGGACAAACAAAAGCAAAAAAAGACCTCTAGAGGGACAAGAGGAAGTAGGATCAGCACAAGAAGCAAAAAGGGGGAGGTGAAGAAAAATGGGGTGTTTAACATTAGTAGTGTTGCCCTACAGGATGACGAGGTAAGAATTCTCAGTCATGGCCTTTCTTTTGCACCCAGTAGCAGATTAAATACATTTAATACTCATATCAATATAAAAAAAATTGTGAGGAACCTTACTTTAAAATGTTTCTACATGAAAAGTCCTCTTGAAAAAGCCTCAATCAAACCAATTGAAACAAAACAAGATAATTTTGTCCACACTAACCTCAGATTAAAGTCAACGTTTAACCCAGTCTCGGCAAAAGGAAACTATCTGGAGACTTTTGAGCAAATGGCCTTAAGGGATCTAAAGAAAAGTCAGCCATCAAAATTTTAAAAAAAGAATATGACCAAAAAACACACACTTATTTTAGAAAAACTACAAAAGAATCGTGAGATCACCATCAAGCCCGCCGACAAGGGCGGCGGGATTGTAGTGATGGACACTAGTTATTATGAATTAGAAGCTATGAGACTGTTGGGTGACAATAAAATATATAAACTTCTTGATTTAAACCCTAAAAATAAGTTTGCCGCTGCTCTTAAAAAAATAATAATAGAAGGAAAAAATTTGGGAATACTAAATGGGAAGGAGGTGGAGTTCCTGGACCCTGTTCATCCTAGGGTCCCGGTATTCTACTTCCTTCCCAAGATACATAAGAATCTGACTCGACCACCGGGTAGACCGATTATTTCGGGTATAGGGGCATTATCCTCAAATCTTTCACAGTACGTTGATACCTATTTACAGAAATTTGTCAAAAAACTAGACTCATATTTAAAAGACTCAACGCAAGTCCTCAACATTTTAGAACAGATAGACTGGCAAGATGATCTCATCCTAGTTACTGGAGATATAACTTCATTTTATACTATAATAGATCATGAGAAGGGTATTAAGGCTATTAAGAAATATCTAGACACTGATCCAGACATGAAGTCAGAGCAAAAGGATTTTCTACTAAAGAGCATAGCTTTTATATTGAAAAATAATTATTTTATGTACAATGATAAGTTTTATCTACAGATAGAGGGTACCGCTATGGGCACGAGGTTCGCACCAAGTTACGCCAACCTGTTTGTTGGCAGCTGGGAGGAGTCTTTCTTCCAGGGTGGTGACTATGGTGCGAAACTCGTGCTCTATAGGCGGTACATCGATGATGTCCTGATAATATGGCGGGGGTCCGAAGTAGAGTTAGTAAATTTGTTTTCTGATATGAATGCCAACAATATGGGTATGCATTTTACATTTGATTATAGTAAAGAAAGTGTTGTCTTCTTAGACTTAGAAATTATGGCTATTAATAGGAATTTGGAAACAAAGACACATTTTAAGGAGGTGGACTCCAACAATTTTATACATGCTAATAGTTGCCACCTCCAACAATGGAAGGATAATATCCCTGTTGGCCAAAGTCTGAGAATAAAAAAGAATTGTTCCAGACCCTCAGATTTTGAGAATCAAATTATAACTCTAATTGATAAATTTAAAGATAGGGGATATAATGACGAGGTTGTAAATAGGGCCGTAAATAGGGCAAGGGAGACAGATAGAGAAGCACTACTTTCATATAAACAAAAACACCCCAATGAAAATACAGAAAAGATAAATGTCCCATTTATTATGGAATATAACATTGATCATGGTATTATGAGAAAGATTTTAAATAGACATTGGTCCATACTTAAAGCTGACCCCATATTGGGAAGTTCACTTCCAGATAAACCCAGAATGATTTTTAAAAAAACAAAAAAAATTTAAATCCATTTTGGCACCTAGTGCTCGAAATAAAATGGAAATAAAAAACGATGCTTCACACAAAAGAATTTATATGGAGAGAAGATATCCGTTTTTTCCCTGCTACTCCTGCAAGGCGTTCAAGCATAGCGATAAAAGAAGTACTATAAATTTGCACAAGTTAGGAGATGAAATTATCATTAAGGAATGTATCAGGTGCTCAACCAAAGGGGTAGTCTATGTTATCAAATGCACATGTAATCTGGTGTATTTTGGAGAGACTAAAAGAATGATAAGAGATAGAATAAGGGAACATCTCTTATGCATTGAGAAAGGAGTTGAAGACACTAATCTATACAAGCATTTTAAACATACACATAATGGGAACACAAAAGATTTAAAATATTGGGCAATAATGCATATTAAGCAGACTTGGAGAGGAGGAAACATAGAAAAATTTCTAAAACTGAAAGAGGCTGAATTTATATATAAGTATGACACATTATATCCTGCAGGTCTAAACTCTGAGTTGGACATCTACCCTTTTTTATTAGACTAGCTAATGTCGTTACTGGTTAGACTAAGATATTACTAATTTTAAGTCCCCTATATTTATCTGTTTTATCTTTATATCATACATGTATATTGTATTTTCTTAGTGCCAAATCATGACATATTATAGTTATGCTGCTAGTAAATTATGTTAATACATTAATTCAGTATTAATTTAGTATATTTATTTATTTTTCATTCTTCATATTTTTTAATTTTTATATTAAATTATTTATTTAATATTATGAAATATACTGCATAGGATTGGTTGGTTCACTATTTAGGTTTGCCAATACCACCTTAAATATTGAAAAAGGATTTTTTTTGCAATTCAAGATAAAATTCCACCTTTAGTAAACTACCAATGAACTTTGGACCCATGAAATTTGGGATACACCTTTAAAAAGGTGCATATGCTGTGACTAACTCATCTTGAAAAAGCCCTGTATAGGGAGAAATGCGTTGATGAAGTCACAACTATAGTTATTCTATCTACATACTAAGCTGGAGCTACACTTGTGAGTGTGCATTGCTGTTGGAAGTCGTTACCCTTTGTACAACAAAGAATCTGCAATTGTCAGCTGGACCGTCAGAGACTGACATTATTGGCAAGCAAGGTCGACATAATCTGACAAGGGTACTACTGCACAGAACTTTTCCACAGAGTAAAACCAGAGCTCCTCAGTTTGAGGATTGGACAGAGCTAATTCTTCTACACATCACTCCTTCAAAGGTATCTTGCGTGTTGTTATACACTTAAGAGCAGATACTTTGGTAGCAGAAATTCAGTTACCTTCTAAAGCCGCTCCGATAAAGGACCAATCAGGAGGCCGATCCAGGACAGCGCCCATAAAGGTGACGTCACCCCGCTACAGCGGTAACTTTGAACACAGAGACTTCAGAACACACACAGTGTGGGGGTAAGCCTGCGGTTGATCGCTAACTGAGAGTATGAACTTTGGAAATCACTCCTGTTATCTTTCCAACTTGAACTGTTATTAGTTCCACTGGTCCACATTAACGGATCTTCCTCTATATATATTTTTTTATGTGGTGGCAACCTGAGTTTTATTTTTATTTTTAACGGAGACGTCCATTAGTTTTACGCATTTATACAATTTTTAATAGAATTGTCTAATATTATTTTTTATGTTTTATGAAGTATATTAAATTGGCATAGTCCCTTTTTAAATGTAAGATTTGGTCTCATTTTTCAATCATAGTATATTATACATATTAAGAACACTAGTGAACTATTTAAAGGGGTACACTTTGTAACTTGAAGTATTAAGTATTTCGTTTTCTACTAAATATACACCATTAGTGAATGGCACTTTGAATTAATTTAGATTTTGTTTTTGATAGCACTTTTTTACTTGCAGGATATACCTGGTTTTATTGTATTTATTTTATTGTATTTATATTCACGTTTAGAGTTACGTCACCTTCAGCTTTTTAGCGCTCCTGTTTTTTGTTATTTCATAGTACTAGTTTCTGGCCTATATTAGGGACCTTTAGGTCTTTTCAGGAGTTTGGTGTATCACCCAGCGCTCATATTTAACCTTTATTTTTAAAAATTAAGCTATACAAACAAGAACTTATTGCTTTTAAAAATCGGAAACACCAAACAGTTAATCAAGACTACACGTATAAAAGTGTGTACCGGTGGATGTTATCACCTGATAAAACAAAGAGCTTCAGGTCTAGACGAGAAAGAAGATTCACGAAGAAAACCATAAACACTGTAGACACCAGCTCGGGTGAGAGCTCGGATCCGGAAGTGGCAACCGGTGGTGGGGATTCCATATATAGGGGTATTACCACCAGATCCAGAGGTGCGAGTAGAGGACAACAGTGAGATGAAATGAGGGGAGCGAGTGGCACAAATACCTCATACATGGCGCCTCATAACCCCTTGGCCCATTTTTTTAGGATGAGGCACAGGCCACATACGAGGAGGGGGGGCATGTCCCGCCGCCCCCCGGTCCAGAGGAGATGAATAACAATGTATTCAACATTAGCTCAAGGATTCTTACACAATCTGAAACCTCTTTATTGAATAAGGGATTATCATATGTCCCTACTACTAAGATGAACTCAATCAACACAAATATAGACATTAAAAAATTTGGTAGAAACTTGAGACTTAAAGAATTTTTCAAGACTGACTCTGATGATTTAACTCGCTTCAGAACCCCTGGGACATTTGATCCAAAATCACAGAATCCATCCATTACAACGTATACAAACTATTTGACTCAAGTATCCAAAAGCAATACCTCCAAAAAGAGGAGGGTTGACAACCTCACCAAGGATGAAAGACGGGCGCTTAAGGCACTAGCTGAGGATACGACCATAGTGATACGCCCAGCAGATAAGGGTGGTGCTGTGGTTGTGATTGACTTACATCAGTATAGATCTGAGCTGTTGAGACAGATAACAGACACAAAGACCTATAGGATCTTACAAAGCGATCCCACTCACCAATTGAAGAGATCTATCGATCAAAAACTTGAAAGATGGTGCGATATGTAGTTAATTACCAAACAGGAGTATCAATTCCTCAGGAGGGATTTTCCCATAACACCAATTATCTATACGCTACCAAAAATCCATAAGGATCCCACACAACCCCCAGGAAGACCTATCGTCTCGGCAAGGGGATCGCTCCTACAACCACTGGCGGAGTTTTTGGATTTTTACCTTCAGCCTATGGTAAAAAGAATGAAATCATACACACAAGAATCCAATGCCTGTATTCAATCTATCACTCAGGTGAGGGATATCCAACCAACTGATCTATTGGTGACGATGGATGTGTGCAGTTTATATACAGTGATTCCCCTCAAGTTGGGGATTGTAGCAGTTGTCAATCACCTAAGAAGTATTCCATATGTGGGACCTCCGGAGGAAGTTATGGTGGATCTACTTACCATGTGTCTGGAGAATAATTTCTTCCGTTTTGAGAACACATTTTACCTACAAATAGAAGGGACTGCAATGGGGTCAAATATGGCCCCCTCACTGGGGAATCTGTTTATGGCCGAGTATGAATCCACACAAATGAAAGTTTATGAAACCAAAGCCATTATGTTCTATTGTCGTTATATAGACGATGTATTTTTGATCTGGCGTGATGGAGAACATACTCTGGATAACTGGATTAACACCCTTAATGGGATGGACAGTACAATTAAATTTCAACATACTGCCAACATTGACACAGTGGATTTTCTGGATGTTAGAGTATTTAAAACCTCAGATGGATTAGGTAGCACTCTGTTCCGAAAGAAAACTGACCGCAATACGATATTGCATGCAAAGAGCTGCCACCAACCAGCGTTAATTCGCAACATTCCGAAAGCGCAATACCAACGTGTAATAAGAAACAACACTGATGAGAACCTAATGTGGACACAACTGTCAGAAATGACACAGAGGTTCATTCAACGTGGCTATAACAAGAAGAGTCTTGGTGAACAACAAGAATTGGCCCTTTTATCACAAGATGAGCGGATTGCTCAGAATAGTAAGGGAAATCCCCAACTCATGTTTGTTACCACATATAGTCCAGATCAGTACCATATTGCAAAAGCGGTTAAAGATCAATGGAAAATACTCCAAAGTGACCCCACACTACCATTCTCTGAATGGGTGGCACTGAGATTGGCGTACCGCAGAGGTAGAAATCTGAGGGATTTGTTGGTGAAGACAGACATCCCGTTGAAGAACAAAAAACAACCCTGGCTAAAAAAGAAAGTGGGTTGCTTCAAATGCATCAGTTGCGTCACATGCAATAGTATGCACACGGGCATGACATTTCAACATCCTGATTGCCGCAAGAGATACCAGATCAAATTCTTTCTCACGTGCACAACCCAGTTCATTGTGTATTTGCTTAATTGTCCCTGTGGAAAATTTTACACAGGCAAGACAACTGACGACGCCAGAGTGAGGATGGCTAATCATCGTTCCAGCATCAGATTGGCTTTAAAAACAGGAAAGGCAGAACATCCAGTGGCTCGCCACTTTCTGGAAGCGGGGCACACTGTGAGTGACTTACGGTTCAGAATCATCGACCATGTGCCAGTCCTAAGATGAGGCGGTAACAGAGCCAAAATACTCCTCAAGAAAGAAGCATGTTGGATACATGGACTTTGTACAATGGGCTTGAATATCCAGACAGGCTGGCAGAACTTTCTATAAAGAATAGAAGACATCCTAGTGTCCATGAGAGTTCATTGATCCAATATCTGAGAGTCCATTGATCTGTTAGATGTTTATATATAAATAGGTTTGAGAGTCCATTTTTCCATTTACCTTGTTTTGGACATGTATGTCTCTCTTAAGCTATAGTGTTTATTTAAATTATATCCTGATAGTTGATTTATTTGATAAAACAATGTGTTTCCTGTTGTCCTATTGTTTTTAATAATTGTTGTCACATGTCTTCCTTCTGGAAGTCATATGAGGTGTGTTTAATTTTTAATGTTTAATTTGTTTTTAACTTTGTTTCGTTTTTCATGCAACACTTTGCATCACAATTTTTGCACATACACAGGGTTGGTGGATAATTGTGAACTATGTGCCCCCAAGACCTTTGTTACATGATCTCTCCATTTTGATTTAGCAACAGGATCTCTCCTTTATATGTTATAGGTTTGATGTCACATTATGATATGTGAGTTGACACTCCATAGGATTGTTCATCCAGTTGGCTCTATATGTTCTAGTGAGGACATAGGATGGTTTGTTGGTCCTCTGTATGGTGTATACAGGTAATTTTTGTTTGTTGTGATTTCATTTGATGAACACACTCCTATATTGTGCCAGGATGGCTATGGTATTTGAGGTAGAGGTAAGCACTCAGTTTTAGGTAACATACCTTTTCTACTGATGTTGCTTGATGATTTTTGTGTTTTGTTTTTTGTTCTTCTATGGTTCTTTATTTATTTTTTTTTGTGCTGTTTATACAGGATTATCCCCCTCAACCCCCCCCCCCCTGCCAGTTCCTGCTTATAGGTTAGTTTCTTTTGGTAATTATTTACACAAAATTCACCATGTTGGGGTAACAGTGATAGGTGGTCTGTGCCATATAAGATTTATTTATTTTTATGTTATAGATTACCTACACAGTTTTGATACATTGGGCAGTAGATGTAGTGTAAGGTTCCCATTAAAGGATTTTTTTCTTTTTCTTTTTGGACATCTAGCTGCTCTTTGATTAGTCTTTGGATGGGGTATGTATACATGTTGCTATGACAACCCTCCGACATCGTAATGTGCGATTGTTGATGTCGGGCAGGTTAACTATTCTGATGAGGGATCCTGATGAGGGATTCAGATTGTCGGTTGCTGCACATTGGGTGGTGTGATATTCACACTAGGGATATGTTTTTAATGCTTACAGTTCTGATCATTTAGCCGCTTTTATAATTTCGTTTATCTTGTTTTTGTATATACATTGCCATGGCAACCCTCCGATAATTCTTTGAGAGTTTATGGTGATTGGGCAGACTACTCATTAAGTTGGGACTGGTAGTTTACTGGTAGTTACACACTGCGAGTTTGATACTGGAACTATATTTGCATGTTGGGAGTTATGACATTGTTGCCATAGTGACAGGCTAGTTGTCTCGGTGGGTTGTGTGCTAGCTATGCATGAGTGGTGGGTGCTTCTCGACCAATGACTGTTGGGGGCAGATCTATCTTGAGCTAATACCATATCACTAACGGGCTCAAACCCAAGAAAGAAAATTGGCATCAAAATTGGCATCATATTGATATTCATGAGATGGTAAGACACCCAATTTCTGTGACATGGACATGTTTTTAATGTCTACAATTCTGAGCATTTAGTCGCTTATAATGTTTGTGTGTATACGTTACCATGGCAACCCTCCGATAATAATTTTTTTTGAGAGATTGTGTGGATCGGGCAGAATACTCATTAAGTTGTGGCAGTTGGTTTACCATCAGTTGTACACCGTAAGTTTGATGCTTGCACTATATTTGTTTGTTGGGAGTTATGATATCGTTGGTATAGTGACAGGCTAGATGTCTCGGTGGGGCGTGTGTCAGCTATGCAAGAGGGGCGGATGCTTCTCAACCAATGATTTTTGGGGGTGGATCATTCTTGATCTAATATCATATCGCTGACGGGGCTTAAATCCAAGAATGAATATTGGCATCATATTGATACCCATGTGATGTTAGACACCCAATTTCTGGGACATGTGTTCTGTTTAAATTCAGTGCTTGATCTGTTGTGGTTGGTATCTGAGATGCGAGTCCGGAGTGTTGACATACGTGTCACATAGACAGGAGCTTTATTATCCAATGAGCATCTAGAGGCGTGCTGAAGGCTAGCCTATTAGGGCCTTTGTTGACACATATGGACATGAGTGATTGTTACGAATTTTTGTTATGAATACGATCAGGTCGCTTTTGGGGGCTATTAGTTCTACTCTTATCTTAATATCTAATTGATTATACTTAAACACACTCTTATTATGTAATATTATACATATTTCACAATGTTTTGACCAGTAATCCACTAATTACACATGCTTAGGCTTGTGTTGCACACGGCTCATTTTGATTGGTACCCCACCTGGGGGAGTGTTTTGTAGGCTTATAAATGTTTTGTTTTTCCACTCGTTATTTGTCAGAGGAAGGGCTGCTGCTAGTCCCGAAACGTCACAATAAATTCTTTATTTACACTGATGTCCATAGTCCAGTGAGTGCTTTTTCGATTTTGGAAATTTATATATATATACAGTATATATATATATATATATATATATATATATATATATATATATATATATATATATATATATATATAAATGATATTGTTTGATTAAATCATGAAGAGTGCTTTTCCTAAATCTGCAGCACTGTGATACAATTTGGTTAAATACGTTGTTAAAACACATAATCAAATATAATAAATGTTTAAAATGCTTTATTTGTAGTTTTAATGTTTTTGACTGGAAATTGCTCCAAAGTGTATAAATAAGTTTGCATGAGTATATATACACTTGTACATATATGAATATAAAAATAAACATGTAAATGCATATATATATATATATATATATATATATATATATATATATATATATTTATATTGTGTGTATATATATATATATATATATATATATATATATATATATATATATATCCACATACACATATTTAGACATATTTACGTTTCCATTATAGACTTTTCTATTCAAACACCTTGTGATATACCATATAACTTTGAACCCTTATAAAAAGAATGTTTTTGATATTTATGTGAATATTTGTATTAAACAGTGTATTTATGAGTGTAAATGTTTATTTTAATGTATTTTTGTTGTGTTTGGTGAAAATGCTTTTTAGCTCTAATCCTTGTAAAACCACGTTAAAGTTAGGGCAGTTATGATATTTTTAACCAATAATGTCAAACCATAATTGTATGATTACAACCGTTTTTAAATGCCTAACACGCCATTGCAATCATAAATGAGCCTCCTGAAAGCAGCAATTTAGTTGTGTACATGTTTAATAATCTAAAATAATGTTATATTAGTAGCATTGATTTTTTTTAAATTAAAGTGATAGTAAACACACAATATTGTTAACATTTGATTTGTATATAGCTTGCATATGAAATACATTGAAAATATATTATTAACAAAATAAACTTAAAAGTGTCCCTTATTTTCAAGCTGCTTCTGGCTGCCTCTCTGTAAGTTTTGACAAGGGGGCTGTACAGCCAATAGTTATCTTACCTCCTGTAGTATTGCAGGTGAATTTAATATCACTTTAAGGGCCAGATTACAAGTGGAGCGCAAATTAACACTCCCGCTTTTCACTCTTGCACTAACCCGACAAGCACTAAAAGCTTTCAATATCGAGTGAGCATTCACGAATTCCCCCATAGAAGTCAATGGAGAAAAAAAAGTTAAATAAAACACCCCACTGTTGCGCAAACCTGATTGCATATTCTCATGTTCGCTAACCTGACATCAATATATGAATATTTCACATTTCAATGTTCTTCTCATACAATAATATGTTCTCTTTATTCATAAATAAATATTTCTGCATATATCTGATGTTTTTTTTAATTTTTGTACAATATATCTATACCTACATAAACAGTATGTGATTTTATATATATATATATATATATATATATATATATATATATATATATATATATATAGATATAGATATAGATATATATATATATATATATATATATATATATATATATATATATATATATATATATATATAGAATGCAGAAGTAGAGAAGGCGCTCAGGTAGAAAAGGATATGATGCTGAAAGTGCTATAGAAAGCACTATACTCAAAAAGAGCAAATAATGTCGAGTTCCAGGCAGCAGAGTATAAAAGAAGAACTTTATTCCATATGTTAAAAAGGACAAAACCAGGATGTCCTGTACAGAGCCAGCAGTGACTCTAACAATCAGGCAAGTGAGCTGATCCCCATGCAGACATGTTTCGTGCACCAGGTGCACTTGATCACTGCTTATATATATATATAGGAATATCTATTTAGAAATACATAGAACATATATGTGAAATATTTACAGTAAATACACAGTATGGGGTAAAGTATAACTGATGTGTGTAGTGGGGGTTACTGTATGGGGTAAAGTATAACTGATGTTTGTATTGATCCAATATATAGGAAGGAAGCTGGGCATCAGCCAGCATGGTCACTCATGGATGGACTGCACGGACGATGTTCAGTGCCCACTGCCTGTGGGTCATTGGCAAGCAGTGCAGCACCAAAAGCATGTGATGCTCTTGCGACATGATGCGTGCACTCCCGCACCCAGTGCCAGGCAAGGCAACATGCTCCCTAATTAACCCCTTCACTGCTGGGCATAAAACACGTGTGGTGCGCAGTGGCATTTAGCAGCCTTCTAATTACCAAAAAGCAACGCCAAAGCCATATAAGTCTGCTATTTCTGAACAAAGGGGATCCCAGAGAAGCATTTACAACCATTTATGCCATAATTGCATAAGTTGTTTGTAAATAATTTCTGTGAGAAACCTAAAGTTTGTGAAAAAGTGAACAGTTTTTTTTTATTTGATCGCATTTGGCGGTGAAATGGTGGCATGAAATATACCAAAATGGGCCTAGATCTACTACACTACGCTTAAGCTAAAATTAACTCTACAAGCTGCCTACATGCTCCCTAACTAACCCCTTCACTGCTGGGCATAAAACACGTGTGGTGCGCAGTGGCATTTAGCAGCCTTCTAATTACCAAAAAGCAACGTCAAAGCCATATAAGTCTGCTATAATGGCATGTCTGGCACACAGTGTTGGGGCAAAGGTCCATCTGACCACTGATACCTGGTCTGCAAAGCATGGTCAGGGCAGGTATATCACCTACACTGCGCACTGTGAAACTGTGAAACGGGCGTAACCCTTACACGTAACCCTTACACTACCTGATCGATACAACATCATACCTGATGTTTTAAAGCACATTATTCCAAACAATTTAGGAATGTTAGGTGATTTATGCCCTTTATGGATTAAAACCAGACTCTGCATCAACTATGTAATTTTCCATTGCAGTTTTGCCATGGATCCCCCTCCGGCATGCCACAGTCCAGGTGTTAGTCCCCTTGAAACAACTTTTCCATCACTATTGTGGCCAGAAAGAGTCCATGTGGGTTTTAAAATTCGCCTGCCTATTGAAGTCTATGGCCGTTCGCCCGGTTCGCCCGTTCGCAAACTTTTGCGGAAGTTCGCGTCCGCCGTTCGCGAACCCAAATTTTTAGGTTTGCGACATCACTATGTGTAAGGTAAAGTTAGTATTAAGCAGGGAGTGCACTTTAAAAAGTAAAACCTGCAGCCACTATAAATCACATTACGCTGCTTTTTGCGTATAGCATCTTACAATTGACTATAATTTCGTATGCATGTGTTTTTCTATTAGGGTATTAAGGGCTAGATTACAAGTACTGGGGTAAAAAATGTTTTGCATTAGCGAAAACATCGCTAGTGTTAGGCTTTTTGCGCTTTTCAGGTTCCGCTGGTATTACAAGTTGAAAAGCTTCAAAAATCATAAGCTGAGTTTTTGCATGTTCATGCAGGTGTTTCTCCAAAGAAATCATTGGAGAAAAAAAAGTTGAAAAAGGACTTACACCCTACTCACACAAACTACCTCCTGTTTTCGCCTTCCTCTTAGAAGTCAATGGAGAAAAAAAACTAACACCCTACCATAATCCCCTAGCCTATTAACCCCTAAACCACCATCCCCCAGATCACAAAGTACCTAAACTATTAACCCCTAAACCGACATCCCCCAACATTGCAAAGTACCTAAACAATTAAACTTTAAACCACCACCCCCACATTGCAAAGTACCTAAACAAACTATTAACCCCTAAAGCACCATTCCCCACATCGCAACGTACCTACATAAACTATTAACCCTAAACCACCATCCCTCCACATTGAAAAGTTATAAACTAATATCTAGACCCCTTAACCTATAATCCCCTAATTTAACCCAAATAAAAAAATACCCCTAAATTAATTAAAAAAAAACTACTAACTACCTTAAAATAAAAAAAAACTTACCTGTAAAATTAAATAAAAACCTAATCTTACCATTAAAAGAAACAGCTAACATTACACACAAAAAACACCTACCATTACAAAAAATAAAAAAACTACCATTAAAAAAAAGAAAAAAACCTACCATTGTAAAAAAACTACCATGACAGAAAATAAAAATAAAATTACCAAAAAAAAAATCCTATTCTAATACCCCTTAAAAAAACACCCCAAAATAAAGAAAAACTATTCTAAAATTAAAGTAGCAATTACCCTTGAAAGGGCTTTTTGTAGGGCATTGCCCTAAAGCGATCAGCTCTTTTGGTGAAAAAAAATCACTAACCCCCTAACATGATAACACCCCAACCCCCCAACCTACAAAATAAAAGAACCAAGACAAAGAGGCCTACTTATCAAGCCGTCAACTTACTTGCATTCAACAGCACCAATACGCTCTCTATATTTAACAAAAAAACTGTCAAAAAGCCGCGCACCAAGTACAGGCGATGAGCAGCGGACTGTTAACAAACATTCATCGATCTCGCTGCTATTCGGCATTTTCACAGCTTTATTTATCCCCTGTCACTAAACACCGCCACTATCCTAAAGTGTTTAACCCCTATCCCGCCGCTCCCGGACCCTGCCGCAACTAAATAAAGTTTATTAACCCCTAAACCGCCGCTCGCAGAGCCCACCACAACTCTAATAAAGCTATTAACCCCTATCCCGTCGCTCCTGGAGCCCACCGCCACCTACATTATGTTATTACCCCCTAATCTTCCGCCCCCTACACCGCTGCCACCTACATTATGTTATTAACCCCTAATCTGCCGCCTCAACACCACCGCCACCTACATTATGTTATTAACCCCTAATCTGCCGCCCCACCACCGCCGCCACCTACATAAAAGTATTAACCCCTATCCCACCGCTCCTGGAGCCCACCGGAACTAAACCCCTGGCCTCCCACATCACTACTATTTACTAAACCTATTAACCCCTAAACCGCCAGCCCCCCACATCGCCATAAACTAAATTAAACTATTAACCCTAAACCTAACAAACCTTTAACTTTACATTAAATATTACATCTTCCCTATCTTATAATGAATTTAAATTTACCTTTAGATTTAAATTAAACTACATTAAACAAATAATTAACCTACCCTAACTATTATACTAAAATTACATTAAACTATATTAAACTATATTAAACTAATAATTAATCTACCCTAACTGTTATACTAAAATTACATTAAACTATATTAAACTAATAATTAATCTATCCTAACTGTTATACTAAAATTACATTAAACTACCAATTAAATTAACTATATTATATACTATTACAAATTACAAAGTTACAAAAAACTAACAACTTAATTACAAAAAATAACAAACACTAACGGCTAGATTACGAGTTGTGCGTTAGGTTAAAAAAGCAGCGTTGAGAGGTCCTAACGCTGCTTTTGAACACCCGCTGGTATTACGAATCTTGAAGGTACAGGCTCACCGCTCACTTTTTTGGCCAGACTTGGATATACCGCAAATACCCTTACGTAAATTGCGTATCCTCTTTTTTCAATGGGACTTGCATAGCGCCGGTATTACGAGTCTGCCAAAAAGTGAGCAGTAGACCCTCTCCTGTCAAGACTGGTACCGCATTTTAAAGTCAGTAGTTAAGAGTTTTACACTACAACGCCGCAGCAAAAAACTCTTAACTAAAGTGCTAAAAAGTGCACTAACACCCATAAACTACCAATTAACCCCTAAACCGAGGCCCTCCCGCATTACAAACACTAAAAAAAAAATGTAACCCCTAATCTGCCGAACCGGACATCGCCACCAATGTAATAAATATATTAACCCCTAAACCGCCACACTCCTGCCTCGCAAACATTAGTTAAACATTATTAACCCCTAATCTGCTATCCCTAACATCGCCAACACCTACTTACATTTATTAACCCCTAATCTGCCGCCCCCCAACATCACTGCCACTATACTAAAGTTATTAGCCCCTAAATCTAAGTCTAACCCTAACTCTAACCCCCCTAACTTAAATATAATTTAAATAAATCTAAATAAAAATTACTATAATTAACTAAATTATTCCTATTTAAAACTAAATACTTACATATAAAATTAACCCTAAGATAGCTACAATATAACTAATAGTTACATTGTAGCTATCCTAGGGTTTATTTTTATTTTACAGGCAAGTTTGTATTTATTTTAACTAGGTAGAATAGTTATTAAATAGTTATTAACTATTTAATAACTCCCTAGCTAAAATAAATACAAAAGTACCTGTAAAAAAAACCTAACCTAAGTTACAATAACACGTAACACTACACTATAATTAAATGACTTACCTAAATTAAATACAATTGAATAAAATTAGCTAAAGTACAAAAAAACCCCACTAAAATTACAGAACATAATAAACAAATTACAAGATTTTTAAACTAATTACACCTAATCTAATCCCCCTAACAAAATAAAAAAGGCCCCCAAAAATAAAAAAGCCCAACCCTACACTAAATTACAAATAGCCCTTAAAAGGGCCTTTTGCAGGGCATTGCTCCAAAGTTATAAGCTCTTTTACCTGTAAAAAAAATTACAAATCCCCCCCCCAACATTAAAACCCACCACTCACACAACCAGCCCTACACTAAAACCCACCCAATACCCCCTTAAAAAAAACAACACTAACCCCAGAAGATCACCTTACCAGGAGAAGTCTTCATCCAACCGGGCCGAAGTCCTCAATGAAGCCGGGAGAAGTCTTCATCTAAGACGGGCGAAGTGGTCCTACAGACGGGCAGAAGTCTTCATCCAGACAGCATCTTCTATCTTCATCCATCTGGCTGGAGCGGGTCCATATTCAAGACATTCGACATGGAGCATCCTCTTCATCCGACGGCTCTTCTGGAATGAAGGTTCCTTTAAATGACGTCATCCAAGATGGCGTCCCTTCAATTCCGATTGGCTGATAGAATTCTATCAGCCAATCGGAATTACGGTAGAAAGAATCCTATTGGCTGATGCAATCAGCCAATAGGATTGAGCTGGCATTCTATTGGCTGTTCCAATCAGCCAATAGAATGCAAGCTCAATCCTATTAGCTGATTGCATCAGCCAACAGGATTTTTTCTACCTTAATTCCAATTGGCTGATAGAATTCTATCAGCCAATCAGAATTGAAGGGATGCTATCTTGGATGATGTCATTTAAAGGAACCTTCATTCCAGAAGAGTCGTCAGATGAAGAGGATGCTCCACGTCGAATATCTTGAAGATGAAGCCGTATGGATGAAAATAGAAGATGCCGTCTGGATGAAGACTTCTGCCCATCTGGAGGACAACTTCGCCCAGCTTGGATGAAGACTTCTCCCAGCTTCGTTGAGGACTTTGGCCCGGTTGGGTGAAGACTTCTCCCGGTAAGGTGATCTTCAAGGGGTTAGTGTTAGGTTTTTTAAGGGGGTATTGGGTGGGTTTTAGAGTAGGGTTGGTTGTGTGGGTGGTGGGTTTTAATGTTGTGGGGGGGATTTGTAATTTTTTTTTACAGGTAAAAGAGCTTATTACTTTGGTGCAATGCCCCGCAAAAGGCCCTTTTAAGGGCTATTTGTAATTTAGTGTTGTGTAGGGCTTTTTTTTATTTTGTTAGGGGGATTAGATTAGGTGTAATTAGTTTACAAATCTTGTAATTTGTTTATTATTTTCTGTAATTAAGTGTTTTTTTTTGTACTTTAGCTAATTTTATTAAATTGTATTTAATTTAGGTAAGTCATTTAAATATAGTGTAGTGTTAGGTGCTATTGTAACCTAGGTTAGGTTTTATTTTACAGGTACTTTTGTATTTATTTTAGCTAGGTAGTTAGTAAATAGTTAAAAACTATTTAGTAACTATTCTACCTAGTAAAATAAATACAAACTTGCCTGTAAAATAAAAATAAACCCTAAGATAGCTACAATGTAACTATTAGTTATATTGTAGCTATTTTAGGGTTTATTTTATAGGTAAGTATTTAGTTTTAAATAGGAATAATTTAGTTAATTATAGTAATTTTTATTTAGATTTATTTAAATTATATTTAAGTTAGGGGGGTTAGGGTTAGACTTAGATTTAGGGGTTAATAACTTTAGTATAGTGGCGGCGACGTTGGGGCAGCAGATTAGGGGCTAATAAATGTTGGTAGGTGTCGGCGATGTTAGGGACGGCAGATTAGGGGTTAATAATATTTAACTAATGTTTGCGAGGCAGGAGTGCGGTGGTTTAGAGGTTAATAGGTTTATTATAGTGGCAGCGACGTTGGGGCGGCAGATTAGGCGTTAAAAAGTGTAGGTAGGTTGCAGTGACATTGGGGGCAGCAGATTAGGGGATAATAAATATAATGTAGGTGTCTGCGATGTTGGGGCAGCAGATTAGGGGTTAATAAGTGTAAGATTAGTGGTGTTTAGACTTGGGGTTCATGTTAGGGTGTTTGGTGTAGACATAAAATGTATTTCCCCATAGGAATCAATGGGGCTGCGTTAAGGAGTTTTACGCTGCTTTTTTGCAGCCGGCTCTCCCCGTTGACTCCTATGGGGAAATCGTGCACAAGCACGTTACACCAGCTCACCGCTAACGTAAGCAGCGCTGTTATTGGAGTGTGGTAATGAGCAAAATTTTGCTCAACGCTCACTTCTTGTCTGGTTTGTAAAAACCCGTAATACCAGCGCTGTCTGTAAGTGAGCGGTTAGCACTGCACAGTCTCTAATGCAAAACTCGTAATCTAGGTGATAGTTAAAAAATAAATAAACACTAAGTAACAAAAAATAAAAAATAAATTATCAAATATTAATATTACACCTAATCTAAGAGCCCTATGAAAATAAAAAATCCCCCCCCAAATAAAAACCCTAGCCTACATAAACTACAAATAGCCCTTAAAATGGCCTTTTGCAGGGCATTGCCCCAAAGAAATCAGCTCTTTTACTTGTAAATAAAAAATACAAATACCCCCCCAATAGTGGAACCCACCACCCACACAACCAAACCCCCCAAATAAAAACCTAATCTAAAAAAACTAAGCTCCCCATTGCCCTGAAAAGGGCATTTGTATGGGCATTGCCCTTAAAAGGGCATTTAGCTCTTTTTCAAAAGCCCAAACCTAAATCTAAAATTAAAACCCACCCAATAAACCCTTAAAAAAGCCTAACAGTAACCCCCGAAGATCCATTTACAGTTTCTGAAGATCCGACATCCATCCCCAATGAAGCGGCAGAAGTCTTCATCGAAGCCGGCAGAAGTCTTCATCCAAGTGGGCTGATGTCTTCATCCAACTGGATAGAAGTCTTCATCCAGACGGTATCTTCTATCTTCATCCATCCAGCGTGGAGCGGCTCCATCTTCAAGACATCCGGCACAGAAAATCCTCTTCCATCGACGTCTTCTTGAACAATGAAGGTTCCTTTAAATGATGTCATCCAAGATGGCGTCCCCTAGATTCCGATTTGCTGATAGATTTCTATCAGCCAATTGGAATTAAGGTTGAAAAACTCCTATTGGCTGTTGCAATCAGCCAATAGGACTGAGCTTTCATCCAGCCAATAGGATTGAGCTTGCATTCTATTGGCTGATTGGAATAGCCAATAGAATGCAAGCTCAATCCTATTGGCTGATTGGATCAGCCTATAAGATGAAAGCTCAATCCTATTGGCTGATTGAAATCTATCAACCAATCAGAATCTAAGGGATGCCATCTTGGATGACGTCATTTAAAGGAACCTTCATTGTAGAAGAAGACGTTGATGGAAGAGAATGTTCCGTGCCGGATGTCTTGAAGATGGAGCCGCTCTGTGCCAGATGGATGAAGATAGAAGATGCCGTCTGGATGAAGACTTCTGCCGGCTTCGATGAAGACTTCTGCCGCTTCATTGGGGATGGATGTCGGATCTTCAGAAACTGTAAATGGATCTTCGGGGGTTAGTGTTAGGCTTTTTTAAGGGTTTATTGGGTGGATTTTAATTATAGATTAGGGTTTGGGCTTTTGAAAAAGAGCTAAATGCCCTTTTAAGGGCAATGCCCATACAAATGCCCTTTTCAGGGCAATGGGGAGCTAAGGTTTTTTTAGATTAGGTTTTTATTTGGGGGGTTGGTTGTGTGGGTGGTGGGTTTTACTGTTGGGGGCTATATGTATTTTTTGTTTACAGGTAAAAGAGCTGATTTCTTTAAGGGAAATGCCCCGCAAAAGGCCCTTTTAAGGGCCATTGGTAGTTTATTGTAGGCTAGGGGTTTTTTTTATTTTGGGGGGGGGATTTTTTATTTTCATAGGGCTCTTAAATTAGGTGTAATTAGTTTAAATATTTGATAATTTATTTTTTATTTTATGTAACTTAGTTATTGTTATTTTTTGTAACTTAGTTGTTAGTTTTTTGTAACTTTGTAATTTTTACTAATAGATTTAAATTATTTGAGCAGGGTTAGGTTTTTAAATATATAATATATTTAATTTAATTTGTAGTTTAATGTAATTTAGTATAACAGTTAGGGTAGATTAATTATTAGTTTAATATAGTTTAATGTAATGTTAGTATAATAGTTAGGGTAGATTAATTAATAGTTTAATATAGTTTAATTTAAATCTAAAGGTAAGTTTTAATTTATTATAAGATAGGGATGAGTAAATATTTAATATAAAGTTAGCGGGTTGTTAGGTTTAGGGGTTAATAGGTTAATTTAGTTTATGGCGATGTGGGGGGCTGGCAGTTTAGGGGCTTATAGGTTTAGTAAGTGGTAGTGATGTGGGAGGCCAGGGGTTTAGGGGTTAATAACTTTATTTAGTTGCGGTGGGCTCCGGGAGTGGCTGGATAGGGGTTAATACTTTTATGTAGGTGGCGGTAGTGTCGGGGCAGCAGATTAGGGGTTAATAAGTATAATGTAGATGGCGGCGGTGTCAGGGAGCAGCGGAAAAGGGGTTAATAAGTATAATGTAGGTGGCAGCGGTGTCGGGGAGCGGCGGAATAGGGGTTAATAACATTATGTAGGTGGTGGCGGTGTCAGGGCGGCAGATTAGGGGTTAATAAGTATAATGTAGGTGGTGGCGATGTCGGGGTGGCAAATTAGGGGTGTTTAGACTCGGGGCTTATGTTAGGGTGTTAGGTTTAAACGTAACTTTTATTCTCCCATAGGAATCAATGGGATATCGGCAGCAGCCAACATGAGCTTTTGCTGCTTTCAGATTCCCATTGATTCCTATGGCATCCGCCGCCTCCAGGACGGCAGATTGAAAAGCAGGTACGCTGGGCCGGAATAGTGGCGAGCGTACCTGGTAGATATTTGATAAATTGCAAAAGTAGTCAAGTAGTCAGATAGTGCCGAATTTGCATTTGGAACATCTGCAATGACGTAAGCATCAATCTGTGTCGGACTGAGACCGAAGGATCGTATGTTATGTCACAGATTTCAACTTTTGCCGGTCTGTAGGCTTTGATAAATAAGGGGAATCAGGCTCGCCACAATTACGCTGCGGAATTCCAGTGTATTTGCAGTTGACGGCTTGATATATAGGCCTCAAAGGCTGCACTCTCAAAAGGTGATAAGAAGATTATTTAAGAGCAAAGTTTCGGGGTTCCTGCACCTTTCTCAAGCTCATGCCCCTTTCTTGTATACTGTTTATACAATCACTGTGACATCCAATCACATTGATCATGTGTCAAAAATGACAAGCCACTGTTTCTTAAAGGGACATACAACCCCAATTTTTCTTTCATGATGATAATTTTCAATTTACTTCTATTATAAAATTTTCTTTGTTTTCTTGTTATAATTTGTTGAAAAGCAGGAGAGTAAGTTCAGGAGTTTGCACATATCTGCAACACTATATATTATACATTAGCAAGAGCACTAGATGGCAGCACTATTTCCTGTCATGTAGTGCTGCAGACACGTATCTACCTATCTAGATATATCTTCAACAAAGAATAACACAAGAATGAACCTAATTTGGAAGTAAATTGCAAACTTTTCTAAAATTGTATTTTCTATCTGTATCTATCTGGATTTTTGTTTTGGCTTTCAATGGCCCTTTAACCTCTTCACCCAATCCAACATGTATATATATGCTCTTTCCTGGATTCACTCTTATCTTTCTCACAGGTCTTTTTCTGTGTCATTTGCCGGCGACTCCTCCTCTCCAATGCCTCTGTCTGTTGAAGTACCTCAAGGATCTGTTCTGGGTCCTCTACTCTTCTCCATTTATACTTCTTCACTGGGTAAACGTATCAACAGTTATGGCTTCAAATATCAACTCTATGCTGATGACACCCAGATCTACCTCTCCACCCCTGCTCTCTCTCTCCCTCTGTCTTTTCTCATGTCAGCGACTGCTTATCTGATATTTCTTCCTGGATGGCCTCTCACCACCTAAAGATTAACATGTCCAAAACTGAGCTCCTTCTTATCCCCCCCTCAAGCTCTACGCCGACTTGTGACTTCTCTATCCCTGTTGACGGCATCACCATTTCCCCATCGCCCCAAGTCCGCTGCCTCAGAGTTACACTTGACTCAAATCTATCCTTCGCCCCCCATATCCAATCGCTTTCTACATCCTGCCTCAACCATCTACGCAACATTTCCAAGATTCAACCTTTTCTGTGAGCTAACACCACAAAGCAAATAATCCACTCCCTTATTATTTCCCGACTTGACTACTGCAATAACCTACTTACTGGCCTTCCTCTTTCCCGCCTCTCCCCCCTTCAATCCATCATAAATGCCTCTGCCAGGCTGATTCACCTTTCCCATCACTCTGTATTTACTGCACCTCTCAGCGAGTCCATAGGTTCCCCATACACAGCAGAATAAAATTCAAAATTTTCACCCTTGCATACAAAGCACTCACCATTCACCAACACTGCTCCCCTCTACCTATCCTCTCTAATCAACAAGTATACTCCAGCCCGCCCACTAAGATCCAAAAATGACCTGCTCCTTGCATCTGCGACTATCACCTCCTCTCATGCTAGACTACAAGACTTCTGTCATGCAGCACATACCCTCTGGAACACTCTTCCTCATGCTGTCAAGCTTTGCCCTAATCTTTCTTCCTTTAAATGCTCTCTGAAGACTTTTCTGTTCAGAGAAGCCTACCACCCAACTCAATAATATTTCTCTTACCTAGCAACATTTTCCTCATCAAACTCTGCATTAAAATCTTTCTCAATCTTGCAGTCCTCACCTCCTGTTTCTCAACCTCCTACCCTTCTAGATTGTAAGTTCCCACAGGAATAGGGCCCTCGATTCCTCCTGTATGTGTTTGTAAATTCTGTCCCGTCTCTTAGTCTTAGAAGTTTTATATTATTGTTTTATTTAAATGAACTGTATCCATGGACAGCGCTGCGGAATATGATGGCGCTTCATAAATAAAGTATAATAAATTTTAAAATATATATATATACCATGGGGCATATTTATCAAGCTCCGTTTGCTCCATAACTTGTCCGCCTGCTCTGATTGACACCCCCTGCTAGCTGCTGAATGGCCGCTAATCTGCAGGGGGCAGCATTGCACCAGCAGTTCACTAGAACTGCTGGTGCAATGATAAATGCTGACAGCGTATGCTGTCGGCATTTATCAATGTGCGGCGGACATGATACGCTAAATCATATAATGTCCGCTCGCACATTGATAAATATTTGTGTGATACTTCATATGATACTACGTATATATACATCTGGGGGTCGATACGATAAAAATCGTCGCCCGCAAAAGCTGGCAACGCCAATATTTGCACGGGTTTGGTATCCTATATACGGCGTAACCTAGAAGTTACGCGCGTATATTTCTGCCGTCACCCGTAGTTTTTTGGGCCATAGGCAGGTATACCAAACCCGCGCAGTTTGGTATCAACTATACAGCGTAAGGACTTACGTGGCGGAAATGGAGAAATATTACTCCATTTTCACCTCGCCACAAAAAGCAGCCGTAAGAAGCCTTACGCTGACTATTGGAGCCCCGTAACTCCCTAAACTGGCTGCTAAAATAAACCTAACACCTAACGCATGCGCAATGTCTATCTCCCTGTCAACCGCGATCTTCTAAAATAAATCTAACACCTAACGCATGCGCAATGTCTATCTCCCTGTCAACCGCGATCCCCCGCCACAATCCCTAATAAAGTATTTAACCCCTAAACCGCCGCCATCTACATAAACTAACCCCCTACTGTGAGCCCCTAAAACCGCCACCATCTAACTGATCTATCCCCTAATGTGAACCCCTAAAACTGCCACCATCTAACTGATCTATCCCCTAATGTGAACCCCTTACACCGCCGCCATCTATATTAAAATTATTAACCCCTAATTTAATCTACCTACCCCGCCGCCAGCTATATTATCTATATTAACCCTAAGTATATTATAGTTAATATAGTTATTACATTATATATATATTAACTATATTAACCCTAATTATATTAGGGTTAATATAGTTAATATAGTTACTATAGTATTTATATTAACTATATTAACTCTATCTAACCCTAACACCCCTAACTACCCAATTACCTGTAAAATAAATCCTAACCTAAGTTACAAATACACCTACACTATCAATAAATTAAATAAACTACAAATATCTATCTAAAAATACAATTAAACTAAACTAAATTACAAAAAAAAACAAACACTAAATTACAAAAAAAGAAAAAAAAGATTACAAGATTTTTAAGCTAATTACACCTATTCTAAGCCCCCTAATAAAATAATAAAGCCCCCAAAAATAAAAAAATCTATCAGCCAATCGGAATTAAGGTAGAAAAATCTGATTGGCTGATTGAATCAGCCAATCAGATTCAAGTTCAATCCGATTGGCTGATTGGTTCAGCCAATCGGATTGAACTTGAATCTGATTGGCTGATTCAATCAGCCAATCAGATTTTTCGACCTTAATTCCGATTGGCTGATAGAATCCTATCAGCCAATCTGAATTCGGTGGACGCCATCTTGGATGACGTCATTTAAAGGAACCTCATTCGTCGAGAAGTCGTCGTGCCGGAAGGATGCTCCGCGGTGGAGGAGCGAACAAAGAAGATTGAAGATGCCGATTTGCTTGAAGACATCGCCGATGGAAGAAGACTCTCTGCCGCTTGCTTCAAGACATCGCCCGGATGGAAGAAGACTTCACTGCCGCTTGCTGGAACACATCGCCTGGATCGGATGAGGAGTTCGGCCCGGCTGGGTGAATACAAGGTAGGGAGATCTTCAGGGGGTAGTGTTAGGTTTATTTAAGGGGGGTTTGGGTTAGATTAGGGGTATGAGGGTGGTGGGTTGTAATGTTGGGGGGTGGTATTGTGTTTTTTTTCTGCAGGCAAAAGAGCAGTTTTCTTTGGGGCATGCCCCCACAAAAGGCCCTTTTAAGGGCTGGTAAGGTAAAAGAGCTTTGAACTTTAATTTAGAATAGGGTAGGGAACTTTTTTATTTTGGGGGGCTTTATTATTTTATTAGTGGGCTTAGAATAGGTGTAATTAGCTTAAAAATCTTGTAATCTTTTTTTTATTTTTTTGTAATTTAGTTTTTTTTTTTTTGAAATTTAGTTTAGTTTATTTAATTGTATTTTTAGATAGGTATTTGTAGTTTATTTAATTTATTGATAGTGTAGGTGTATTTGTAACTTAGGTTAGGATTTATTTTACAGGTAATTGGGTAATTATTTTAATTAGGTAGCTATTAAATAGGTAATAACTATTTAATAGCTATTATACCTAGTTAAAATAATTAACAATTTACCTGTAAAATAAATATAAACCCTAATATAGCTATAATGTAATTATTAATTACATTGTAGCTATCTTAGGGTTTATTTTATAGGTAAGTATTTAGATTTAAATAGGAATATTTTAATTAATAATATTAATATTAGATTTATTGTAATAAGAATTTAGTTAGGGATGCTAGAGTTAGATAGGGTTATTATACTTAATATATATATAATATAATAACGATATTAACTATATTAACCCTAATATAATTAGGGTTAATATAGTTAATATATATAATATAATAACTATATTAACTATATTAACCCTAATATAATTAGGGTTAATATAGTTAATATAGCTGGCGGCGGTGTAGGGGGATGTAGATTGTAGGCAAAAGAGCAGTTTACTTTGTGACAAAGCCCCGCCAAAAGCCCTTTTAAGGGCTGGCAAAAGAGCTGTTACTTTGGGGCAATGCCACGCAAAAAGCCCTTTTCAGGGCTATTTGTAGGGTTAGCCTTAGGTTTAGTGGTAGGGATAGTTTAGTATTTTAGGGGTTAAATAATTTAATATAGATGGCGGCGGGGTAGGGGGATTAGATTAGGGGTTAATAATTTTAAAATAGATAGCGGCGGGGTAGGGGCTCACTTTAGGGGGTAGGTAAGGTAGATGGCGGCGGTGTTAGGGGCTCACTTTAGGGTGTTATAGATTTAATATAGCTGGCGGCGGTTTAGGGGTTAATAACTTTATTAGGTAGCGGCGGGCTCTGGGAGTGGCGGTTTAGGGGTTAATACATATTTTATTGTTAGGCTAGTGAGGGGGGATAGCGGATAGAGGGTTAGACGTGTCGGGCTATGTTAGGGAGGCGTGTTAGACTTGTCAGGCTATGTTAGGGAGGCGTGTTAGACAGTGTGGGTGATTTAGACTTTAGTCAGGTTTTGTAGGCGCCGGCAGTTTCTAACGTGCCGCAAGTCACTGGCGACGCCAGAAATTTGTACTTGCACAGATTTCTGGACATCGCTGGTTTGTCAGACTTACGGCACGTTAGCATCTGACGGCGACATATATGGGATAGCTCGAGTTGCGAGCTGAAACGCAAACTACGATCTATATCGGATCGCGCCCCTGAGCTTAAGGAAGCTCCAGCCGTCTGTGGGTGAGATTACATATGAGGTGTAAGTTTCAGCGCAACTGCCGAAAACTCATGTCGCCCGTAAGTTCACTTTGCACATCGGGTGAATCACATAAACCGTGCCACTAGATGATTTACTGCTGTAATTTGTAAAAACTGGCGAGGTTCAGAAATGTGCACAAATACACATTTCTGGCGTCATCATGTAACTTACGCCAGTATATTGCACGCGTAAATGAAAATAAATGAATAAACTGACACGTAAATACGCCATTCTAAATCACTATATAAACCCATATCTATTTAATCCTATGATTAATATGAATATATCTTGTTTAGGGTTTCTTCATGAAGCTAATTTTTGTAAAATAGTGAAATTATGTTTAATAGTGAGATAAATAAAAAGTTCATTTGATATATTTACTTTAAAGCTTTATATATCATTATTTATTATTTATACTCTTTCTTGTTGTCCTGCTAAGAGAAATATATGATAAACTACTAGAAAAAAAATTAAGCCAACTAAGGAAGAAAATAAACTTGGCTTTGAAAGGGTTAAAGAATCATCAGAAAATGTTATTCAATCACTTATTGTTCTTTAAAGTAGAGGCCAAGTAGGTTAATGTGACATTCTATATTAAATTTTATAAAGCCTTTTGGCCTTGCAAACAACGTAAACATGCTGGTTGTTTCATGTTACCTTAGTAACTAATAGCCTATGTCCTTGTAAGCTTTAGTGCCTGGCAAAGTTGTAGACCTTTTAGATGCTGAAAGTAAAACCAAGTATTTTTTTTCCATACATTAGTTTATATATTACCATGTCTCTTATCCTATCTGTATGAGCTATTTAGAAGAACAAACATAAAATGACATACCATTAATGATCTCACTGATTTGCTTGCTTTGCAACTGACTAGCAACAATGTATACATTGCATGCATGCATACATTTAATTTAAATATCTAAATACACCACAAATCACATTAGCATACAAAATAGATATTAATTATTTTGTTGCTTTTATAGAGACAATAGTGTATTTAGGCATCAGGCTATCCTATGGGCAATTGAATTATGCTGCTCCTTTTCATTTTATAACTAATTTACATACATACTCTCTCTCTCTCTCTCTCTCTCTCTCTCTCTCTCTATATATATATATATATATATATATACGCACAAAAGTGAATACACCCCTCACATTTTTGTAAATATTTTACTATATTTTACTATATCTTTTCATGTTTCAACACTGAAGAAATGTCCCCTCAAAATAACTCAACACACAGCCATTAATGTCTAAACCGCTGGCAACAAAAGTGAGTACACTCCTAAGTGGAAATGTCCAAATTGGGCCCAATTAGCCATTTTCCCTCCCTGGTGTCATGTGACTCGTTAGTGTTACAAGGTCTCAGGTGTGAATAAGGAGCATGTGTGTTAAATTTGGTGTTATCGCTCTCACACTCTCTCATACTGGTCACTGGAAGTTCAACATGGCACCTCATGGTCTGATGAAACAGTCAATGCTAAGGCTGAGAAACGCGTTGCATAAGACAGAGCATATATGTTTTATGTTCTCTGTGAACCATAGCTTGTTATTCTTTTAACTTGTTTTTAATAAACAACTTGTTTTAATACAAGCACTGGTCCAGCACCTTACTTGATAGCACTGCTACAGTTTTTGATATCCCTCCATTGGGAGTTCATGATATACTGAGTGAGGCAGTACACATTTACAATACCTAATTTTCCACCTGGAGTGGGTTAGCTGGTACACCCCAAGTTACCAGCCTGCATCTATCAGTACATAAGTGTACTTGGGCTAAATGTGAGTATCCATTTGGCATTTTCTACTCGACCTTGTATCCATTTATTGATATGCTGATACACACATGTGGCGCCCCTCTGTATTCTGTTTCTTCCAGACAAGTCTGTGAGGATGAGAGCAGCCATCGCTTTGGGATCCATCAACAGTTGGAGGATTTGGTTCTGTTAACCTTTGTATACAGTGAACATTACCACATACTAATTGGGACTCTCATTGGAACTACTATTACCTGCAAACTTTGGATTATATGGTTTGATTTATATGCTATATAATATTTTGAGTATTTGTCTCATATATGTCATTCATATTGTTATTTATTTTATTCCAGCATATATATCTGATATTTAGAGAGCGCCCCCTCATATTCTGTTTTGTGTATAAAATTGGTCTGCATGGCTGTCGTCCCGGAAGGAAACCTCTTCTAGAGATGATGCACAAGAAAGCCTGCAAAAAGTTTGCTGAAGACAAGCAGAATAAGGAAATGGATTACTGGAACCATGTCCTTTGGTCTGATGAGACCAAGATAAACATATTTGGCTCCGATGGTGTCATAAATGTGTGGCAGCAACCAGATGAGGAGTACAAAGAAAATTGTGTCTTGCCTACAGTCAAGTAAGGTGGTGGGAGTGTCATGGTCTGGGCAATGAGGGAACCATGAATGCCAACATGTACTGTGACATACTGTGACATACTGAAGCAGAGCATGACCCTTCATTCCAACATGATAACAACCCCAAACACACCTCCAAGACGACCACTGCCTTGCTAAAGAAGCTGAGGGTAAAGGTGATGGACTGGCCAAGCATGTCTCCAGACCTAAACCCTATTGAGCATCTGTGGGGCATCCTCAAATGGAAGGTGGGGGAGCGCAAGGTCTCTAACATCCACCAGCTCCGTGATGTCATCATGGAGAAGTGGAAGAGGACTCCAGTGGCAACCTGTGAAGCTCTGGTGAACTCCAAGCCCAAGAGGGTTAAGGCAGTGTTGGAAAATAATGGTGGCCACACAAAATATTGACATGTTGGGCCCAATTTGGACATGTGGGGTGCCTACTCACTAGAAATACCCTCAAACAGTATGAGGTATGTTCACATTCTGTTTGGAGACCACACCGGCTTTTCAGCATCCATTTACCATCCGTTATTTTAGCAGTGGAATCCTTGCCTTGCAAGGATACTATACACACATCTTACATTCGAGCATTTAGTTGATAACTCATTTCTTCCAAATACAAAGAGATTAGTGCTTAACCCCTTTAACCCCTTAAGCCAGTCACATATACAACAGTGATTAACCCTTTCAGTTGGTATGTTGGGTACATTTTGTATGCCAGCTACATAAATATGTGTGTGTGTGTGTGTGTGTGTGTGTGTATACAGTATCTCACAAAAGTGAGCACACCCCTCAAATTTTTGTAAATATTTTATTATATCTTTTCATGTAACAACACTGAAGAAATAACACCTTGCTAAAATGCAAAGTAGTGAGTGTACAGTCTGTATAACAGTGTAAATTTGCTGTCCCCCTTTCAACACACAGCCATTAATGTACAAACCGTTGGCAACAAAAGTGAGTACACCCCTAAGTGGAAATGTTCAAATTGGTGGCTTTGGTGGCTAAATGAAGAATGAGTGGGCACTATTCATACCATTTTCAAAATAGGGGTAGTGCATTTAAAAAAAAAGTAATATAAGTTAACATTATTGAAATGCAAGTATTAACAAAAAACAAGCATTTCAAGCAGTTCTTTTCTGCTATATAAGATAACAAGTATTTGGTAATTAAATACATTTACGTATTTACATTTTAGAAATGCCCACTAGCTATGGACTGTATAAGAGTGATGAAGAGAGGTTTAAATGATATAGACCATAATTTCATAAAATCATCCAAAATTGGGTTGTCTACTAATATCATTGTGTTCAGAAATACCAACACACGTAAATGTTGCGTTTGCATTGTGTTCGCATTGCTGAAAGCCAAGTGCTCAAGAAAACGCGCTTCCATAGGCTCCAATGGAAGCCTTGTTTTCATGCCAGCAGCCACAGCAAATTCCTTAGCGCAGTGCAGGGGGAAAATCGTGCACCATTGGGCAGCAATAAAAAAATATATATGTATATGCTTATAAACATATCTATTTATATGGTTATAGGTGTGTATATACACATATAAACACATAAATATATATGTATGTAAGCTAGTACGTATATATATATATATATATATATATATATATATATATATATATATATATATATATATATATATAGGTCTGAAGAAGGGGATACATTGTCCTCGAAACGTCACAGTTTTTCCAAGTAAAAGTATTTCACAAAAAAGACCAGTGAGTGCAAGTTTTTTGTTCTTTTATATCAATTTTCACTAGCACCCTGGCAGTTGTGGAAAAGTGAGAGTGCACATCCCTGCTATATATTTATATATATATATATATATATATATATATATATATATATATATATATATATATATATATATATATATATGTGTGTGTGTGTGTGGTTTTTTTTTTTTTTGTAGAAAGGGGTTTTCTAAAAGTGCTTACAATGGTAATTTCTCATTGCAGGGAGAGAAGTAAATACAAAAGAAAAGTACATATATCCCGGTGAGTAAAACCAAATTTAGGTAGTAACAAAAAAAAAATGTGCTCTATTAACTCACCTGTGAGATAACAGGGACCAGTGATCAACGATGTAGAACACCCAGGCAGTCTGATTGGGACTAAAGCGGTATTGTAGGACCCCCTTCCTGTTCCACTCCGTATATGTGGATGGAGGGTGGATAGAAGGGGTAGTTCTTATTAATATGAGCTGGTGTGTATGTACAGTATGTGTTGGGTATTTAAAAATATAATTAATTTATTTCAAGTTAATAAAAAATTGACAAGAGATTAAAAAGAGATTAAAAAAGATACAAAACATTGGATTAGGTTTGTTTAATCTTAGTTTATATAAGGAGATCAAGCACAGTTCTTCATAACTGTAAACACACTATGCAAGAGGCACTTCCTGACTACCATTGTGCACATAACAACAGGTTGATATGGTTCATACCAATTGATAATCTCAATATCACACATTTCCCTTTTTCTTTTCTTTTTAAACAACAGAAAACTTAGAGTACATTTTTTTTAACTGTAGTCTATGTGAAAAAACTTCAGTCCCTTTTAACATTGTTCAATTAGACGATTAGGTTTTTTGATATATCGACCTGACCTTGTTTGCATTGCATCGCTGGCAGGCAAGTCAGTCGAGCTTTGCAAAGTTTCTCTGGCATCTTCATTCTCCAGCTGCAATGGAGTGTTCAATGTATCCTCACAGGTTTCCTTGACTGCCGAATTGTTGTGAACTGATGGAATAGCCATCAAATGTCTACGATTCCTAAGTAAACATTGCCCATCATTGGTTTGAACTACATACGATCTTGGAGAATATTGCTGGATAACTGTCCCTTCAGTATTCCAGCTGTTTGAACCTTGTACTTGCACAGGCGTTTGTACCTGAAGATTCTCCAAAGGCTTTGCAGCTCGGTCATAGTATTCATTCCTTTTTTCTCTGAGTTTCAATTTGGTTTCTATTACATGTTTTTGTGGGAACCTTTTCCAAGGTTTCACAACTGGTACTCGTGTGACCAGCTGTCTGCCAAACAATAATTCTGCCGGTGACTTCCCACATTTTAAAGGAGTAGCTCTATAGCTAAGAAGAGCCAGACATGGATCCTCGTCTGCATCTGTTGCTTTACGAAGTATGTTTTTCACTATTTTTACTCCAGCTTCTGCTAATCCATTTGCTTGTGGACATCCTGGGCTGGATGTTCGATGTTCAAATTCATAGGTACTGGCAAAAACCCTAAACTCTCTACAATTGAATTGAGGACCATTGTCTGATATTATTACTCTTGGAATGCCATGTCTCGCCAAAATTGCTTTTACTTTTTTGATCACTGTACATGCTGACTCATCTTCCAATAATGCTATCTCTGGGTAATTAGAGAAGTAATCCATTACTAAGATATAATGCTGATTTTTGAAAACAAACAAGTCCATTCCTAACTTTTCCCAGGGTGCCAACGGGAAGTCCGTATCCAGTATAGGCTCTTTAGGTAACTGAGGTCTGAATTTTTGGCAAGTCCGGCATTGAGTGATCATTGTCTCAATGTTTTCATTCATATTTGGCCAGTACAAAATGTCTCTAGCTCGTCTTTTTGTCTTTTCTATACCTGAATGACCTTCATGTAGTCTTTTCAGTATTTGACTTTGCAAACTCGCTGGTACAATTATCTTTTTTCCTTTCAAAAGTACCCCTTTTATCAAAGAAATTTCAGAAATGTATGGTCTATACAGTGATGGCATTAGTGTCTTAGATTTGCCACTAGAAACTGCTTTCTTCACTTGACTTAAAAGAGCATCTGTTTCTGTAGCCTGTTCAATTGCTGCCCACATTGCATGACTAAACGGGGCTGTCTTCAAGATCAGATTGACGTGAACAGTAACCTCTTTCTGCAACTGTAAGTCCTCATTGTTAAATGGTAAGTAAGCTCGTGACAGAGCATCCGCTACCACCAACTCCTTGCCAGGTATAAAATCCAAGGTGAAGTCATACCTTTGAAGTCTCAGCAAGAAACGTTGAATTCCTGGAGGTGCATCTATCAAGCCCTTTTGGTAGATGTGAATAAAAGGTTTGTGATCAGTTTCTGCTGAAAATACTCTTCCATACAAATAAACATGACATTTTTCACATCCGTAAACTAGTCCCAGTGTTTCCTTTTCAATTTGAGCATATGATTTTTCAGTATCTGTCAATGCCCTAGATGCATAAGCCACAGGCATCCATCCCGAGCCTTGATTTTGAAATAGAACTGCTCCCAACCCATTTTGTGAAGCATCAGTTGACAACTTTGTTTTTGCTGTTGGATCAAAGAATTGCAGAGTTGGTGTAGTAGTAAGCATGTCCTTCAAAAACTTCCATTCTTTCTGGTGATTTTCTGACCATTCCCAGGCATAGTTTTTTCTGAGTAGTTGTCGCATTAGTACAGTTTTGTCTGGTAAATTAGGTATGAACTTGCCAAGGTAATTCACCATTCCTAGTAAGCGTTGTATATCTTGCTTATTTTCTGGCTGTGGCATTTCTGTAATTGCCTTAATCTTTTTCATGTCTGGTAAAACACCACCTCCCGTGAGTTGTTCTCCCAAATATTGAATTGAAGTTTTTCTGAATTGACACTTTGTCTTATTGAACTTCAAATTATTCTCCTTAGCAACATCTAAGACCATCTTTAGCCTTTCATCATGTTCTTGCTTGGTTTTACCCCAGATCAGAATATCATCAATGAATACGGTTGTGCCTGGTATTCGTTCAAGAAGTTTCTGCATGGTACTATGAAACACTTCTGGTGCTGAACACAAGCCGAAGGGCAATCGTTTGTAACAGTACCTCCCATAAGGAGTATTAAAAGTGCAGAGTTTCATGCTTTCCTCCTCCAGTGGAATTTGCCAAAATCCTGAGGATGCATCCAGTTTACTGAATACAGTTGCTCCACTTAGCTCCCCAAGCAATTCTGGTTTTGTTGGTAAATGGAAGTGTTCTCTTAAAATGCTTTTATTCAGTTCCTTGGGATCAATACAGATTCTGAGACCCCCATCCGGTTTTTCCACCAACACCATAGAATGAACCCATTCAGTAGGTGTCTTGATTTTCTTTATAATACCTTTATCCTCCATCCTGGCAAGTTCCCGTTTAAGACGATCCCTTAGAGCAACTGGAACATTTCGCATGGCATGCACTACTGGACGAGAACCTTCTTTTAGTTGTATTTTATGTTGCATTGGAAGACATCCTATTCCTTCAAATACTGCAGCATAGTCTGTTAATAAATGTTCTATGTCCTCTTCTTTATTAGTTCCATCAATGGCATTTACCCTTTTAATCAGTCCTAAAGTTTCACACATTTGAAGACCCAGTAGAGCTGGTTTGTTTCCTGGAACTACTAGAATGTTCATTTTATGCGTTTGATTTCCATATTCCAGGAACACACTGCACTTGCCAAGCACTGGGATAAAATCCCCATTATATGTCTTTAGTTTAACTGAGCTTTTCAGAAGTTCTGGTTTGTTCTTCAATTGGTGATACTTGCTCTCAGGCATCAAATTAGCTTGTGCACCTGTATCTACTTTGTAAGCAATATTAGTGCCATTTGTAATAGCTTCAATGACCCACTCCTTATCTGTAGCTTTGGTTAAGTCAAGTATTCCAATAAAGAATTCTTCTGATTCCTCACTTTCTGACTGGTCAACAATGTGAACCGTTTTTTTAGCTTTACACATCTTTTGAAAGTGATTCCTTTTTCCACATTTTCTGCAGATTTGCCCATAAGCCTGACATTGTCTTATGCCATGCTGCTTTCCACATCTGGTACATAGCCAGTCTGATTCAGGCTGGGAATTTGCTGTTTGTGTGATAAAACTTTTTCCTTTCATTTTATTTTAATAATGTGGATGCACTTTGTTTTTCCCCACTGTAACTGACATTACTGGTGTTGCTGCTGTACTGTGGCAGAGTGTGCGCATTTGTTCCTGTGCTGCCTCTGAACTTTGACAAATTTCTACTGCCTTTTCCAGTGTTAAATCTTTCTCTCTGAGCAAGCGTTCTTTAACCCTTATATTTCTGCTGCCCATGACTAACTGGTCTCTGATTAATGAGTTACACATTGCTCCATAATTACATGATCTACTCTTCAGTTTTAAGTCTGTTACATACTCCTCAATAGTCTCTGTTTCATTCTGCATTCTACATCTGAAAAGATACCTTTCAAAGGTTGCATTGCGTCTAGGTACACAGTACTGTTCAAATTTGTCTAGAACAACCTGATAAACATCCCTTTCTTCATCTGTAAATGTGAAGGTGTTGTATACATCTATTGCTGCTGATCCTGCTACAGTCAGAAAAAGTGCAATCTTTTGTTCATCATGTTGCTCCTGAGCTCCTATAGCTCTAACATATAGCTGGAATCTTTGCTTAAACCTCTGCCATGCATCTTCCATATTTCCAGTCATTTTCAATTCTGGTGGAGGATTTAACTTTTCCATCTTAAATGTTCTGAATTATGCAGTATTAATATAAAAGTCTGTAGTGCTGTTAGAATCAGTCAATTGTACAAGTTATGATGCACTTACTCAGTTAATGAGAAGAAGCTGTAGTCACTCTGCCAGAGCCTTGACTCTCACACTTTCAATTTGCTGCAAAGATTTCTAATGGATTCCTCAGAGTCCTTGCTTGTCAGTTCAGATGGAAGCAGGGAACTCCTTATTCTGACACCATGTTTAATCTTAGTTTATATAAGGAGATCAAGCACAGGTCTTCATAACTGTAAACTTTATTGAGAATGCTATACACACACACACACTATGCAAGAGGCACTTCCTGACTCTACCATTGTGCACATAACAACAGGTTGATATGGTTCATACCAACTGATAATCTCAATATCACACAAGGTTAAAAAAGAGATCTGCAATAAAATTGAATAGTATGTGAAACTATAATGAATATGAACCTAATTAATAATATGTAATTATGTTACTTATTGGTTCCTATATTGAGAACCATATAATGTAAAACAACAATGCTATTGAGAATTCATAATTAAAAAAAAATTACTCTCATTTGTGGTTGATAGAAATCCTAAAATTTAAAAACATGTGTTTAAAAAACTAATGACTAGATTACAAGTTTTTTTGTTTTGAGCTGTGCGGTGCTAACGAGCAGTTTTGGCTCACTGCTCACTTACAGACAGTGCTGGTATTACGGGTTTTTACAACCCAGACAAGAAGTGAGCATTGAGCAAAATTCTGCTCCTTACCGCACTCCAATACCAGCGCTGCTTACGTTAGCGGTGAGCTGGTGTAACGTGCTTGTGCACGATTTTCCCATAGGAATTAACGGGTAGTGATGTCGGGAACTCAAAATTTTCGGTTCGCGAATGGCGGACTCAAACTTCCGGTATTGTTCGTGAACCCGCGAACCACGCGAACCGCCATTGAATTCAATAGGCAGGCAAACTTTAAATCCTACAAGGACTCTTTCTGGCCACAATAGTGATGGAAAAGTTGTTTCAAGGTTACTAACACCTGGACTGTGGCATGCTGGAGGGGGATCCCTGGCAAAACTCCCATGTAAAATTACATAGTTTATGCAGAGTCTGCTTTTAACCCATAAAGGGCCTAAATCACCTAACATTCCCAAATTGTTTGCAATAACGTGCTTTAAAACATCAGTAATGATGTCGTATCTATCAGGTAGTGTAAGGGTTATGGCCGCATCACAGTGACAGAGCAAACTCCAAGTGTAACGCACTGCAATCAACCGCAAACAGTCCACTTGCAGAACCACGAGATAGGTAGATTTGATAGATAGATACATAGATTACATAGCTCAATCGATGCAATATACATATGATCGATACACTGTACATAGCTCAATAGATGCAATATACATTTGATAGATACGAATTACATCGATCAATAGATACAATATACATTTGATAGATACGAATGTTATCGAATGAAAGATGCAATATACATTTTATAGATACGAATGACATCAACCAAAATATGTAATATACATTTTATAGATATGAATTACATCGATCAAAAGATGCAATCTACATTTGATCGATACGTTTGATAGTTCGATCGATTTGATATATAAATAAATCGATTTGAAATATATATAATTTCCCTGACAGAGTATAACAATAAGACATGTGGTCTGTGACCCATGGTGTGTAAAGTAGTACTATTCTTAATATTTTACTACAACCTGTTACTCCCCCTATCGGTTGAGGTCTATATGGCCTTCATTTTTGGAACCGGGAGATGGAAGAAGATGATTGTTCTGTCCTCCTACTTCAAATTTGTCAGAAACACAAGTGGCTGTCTCAAAACAGTCCAGACAGAAGATAGATCGATCAATAAGATAGATAGGTATACATAGATTGATATTTAGATAGAATCGATAGAAGAAAAATAGATAAATTTTTTAGATATATAATTACCCTGATAAAGTCTAATAATTAAACATGCGGTCTTGGACCCAATTAGGTTGTGATAAGTAGTACTATTCTTTGCACTTTAAGCCCATTAACTCCCCCTATTGGTGGAGGTCTATATGGCAGTTATGATTACCCTGACAAAGTATAACAACAAGACACGCGGTCTGGGACCCATGGTAATTTTGTTGTGTTAAGTAAAACTTTTCTTATCACTTGAATCCCGCTTACCCACTCTTTTGTTGGAGTTCTATATGGCCTGCATGATTAGCCTGACAAAGTATAATAAGAAAACATCTGGGCTGGGACCCATGGTAAATAGGTTGTGTTTAAGTAGTACTATTCTTAGAACTGTAATCCCTGTTACTCCCTCTATCAAGGGCGGTCCATATGGCCTGCATGATTACCCTGACAAAGTATAACAACAAGACACACGGTGTTGGACCCATGTATCTAGCTTGTGTTAATTAGTACTTTTCTTAGCACTTTAATCCCTGTTACCCCCCTATCGGGGGAGGTCTATATGGCCTGCCTGATTACCCTGAAAAAATATAATAATAAGACATGCGGTCTGGGACCCATGTTAACTAGGTTGTGTTTTAAGTAGTACCATTCTTAGCACTTTAATCTCTGTAACTCCCCCTATTTGGGGAGGTCTATATGGCCTGGATGATTACCCATACAAAATATAATAATAAGACATCTGCTCTGGGTCCTGGACCCATGGTAACTATGTTGTGTTAAGTAGTAATGTCCTTAGCATTTTAATAGCTGTTACTCACCCTATCGTTGGAGGTCTATATGGCCTGCATGATTACCCTTACAAAATATAATAACAAAACATGCGGTCTGGGACCCATGGTAACTAGTTTGTGTTAAGTAGTAATTTCCTTTGCATTTTAATACCTGTTAGGGGAGGTCTATATGGCCTGCATGATTACCCTTACAAAATATAATAACAAAACATGCGATCTGGGACCCAAGGTAACTAGGTTATGTTAAGTATTACTCTTCTTAGCATTTTAATACCTGTTACTCACCCTATCGTGGGAGGTCTATACGGCCTGCATGATTACCCATACAAAATATAATAAGACATCTGCTCTGGGTCTGTGACCCATGGTAACTAGGTTGTGTTAATTAGTTCTGTTCTTAGCATTTTAATACCTGTTACACCCTTTTGGGGGAGGTCTATATGGCCTGCATGATTACCCTGACAAAGTATAACAACAAGACACGCAGTGTGGGACCCATGGTAACTATCCTGTGTTAATTAGAACTGTTCTTAGCATTTTAATACCTGTTACTCACCCTATCTGGGGAGGTCTATATGGCCTGCATGATTACCCTTACAAAATAGAATAACAAGACATGCGGTCTGGCACCCATGGTAACTAGGTTGTGTAAAGTAGTACTCTTCTTAGCATTTTAATACCTGTTACTCACCCTATCGGGGGAGGTCTATATGGCCTGTATGATTACCCTAACAAAATATAATAATAAGACATATGCTCTGGGACCCATGGTAACTTTGTGTTAAGTAGTACTGTTATTAGCATTTCAATACCTGTTACTCACCCTATTTGTGGAGTTCTATATGGCCTGCATGATTACTCTTACAAAATATAATAACAAAACATATGCTCTGGGACCCATGGTATCTAACTAGGTTGTGTTAAGTAGTACTGTTCTTAGCAGTTTAATACCTGTTACAACAACGAATGGTGGCAGGTCTATCTGGCCTTCATGATTAGCCGCACCCAAACCCAAAAAAAAGCCAAGCGGTCTTAGACTAACACCCATGGCTAACTCGGTTGTTTCAATTAGTACTATTCTTAGCACTTTCATCCCTGTTACTTTCAGGCCTCTTGGGGGTGGTCTACATGGCCATCATGATTAGCCTAACAAAATACTACAATCCAACCTTTGCTCAGTCTTCATAGGCCCTTCATTGGCTGTATTTTGGTAGTACTGTTCTTATTATTTTAATACCTGATACAACACAGAATGGTGGCAGCTCTATATGGCTTGCATGATTAGCCACACCCAAACCAAAAAAAAAGCCAAGCGGTCTTGGATTAACACCCATGGCTAAATCGGTTGTTTCAAGTAGTACTATTCTTAGCACTTTCATCTCATCATCCCTGTTACTTCCAGGACTCTTGGTGGTGGTCTACATGGCCATCATGATTAGCCTAACCAAATACTGCAATCCAACCTTGGCTCAGTCTTCATAAGGCCCTTCATTGGCTGTATTTTGGTAGTACTGTTCTTATTAGTTTAATAGATGATACAACACTGAATGGTGGCAGCTCTATATGGCCTGCATGATTAGCCGCACCCAAAACAAAAATAAAGCCAAGAGGTCTTGGATTAACACCCATGGCTAACTCGGTTGTTTCAAGTAGTACTATTCTTAGCACTTTCATGTCAATGGATTAACACCCATGGCTAACTCGGTTGTTTCAAGTAGTACTATTCTTAGCACTTTCATCTCATCATCCCTGTTACTTCCAGGACTCTCGATGGTGGTCTACATGGCCATCATGATTAGCCTAACCAAATACTACAATCCAACCTTGGCTCAGTCTTCATAAGGCCCTTCATTGGCTGTATTTTGGTAGTACTGTTCTTATTAGTTTAATAGCTGATACAACACAGAATGGTGGCAGCTCTATATGGCCTGCATGATTAGCCACACCCAAAACAAAAATAAAGCCAAGAGGTCTTGGATTAGCACCCATGGCTAACTTGGTTGGTTCAAGTAGTACTATTCTTAGCACTTTCATGTCATCCCTGTTACTTCCAGGACTCTCGGTGGTGGTCTACATGGCCATCATGATTAGCCAAATCAAATACTACAATACAACCTTGGCTCAGTCTTCATAAGGCCCTTCATTGGCTGTATTTTGGTAGTTCTGTTATTTTAATAGATGATACAACACCGAATGGTGGTAGCTCTATATGGCCTGCATGATTAGCCGCACCCAAAGTCCAAAAAAAGCCAAGCGGTCTTGCACTAACACCCATGGCTAACTTTTTGTTTTCAAGTTGTACTATTCTTAGCACTTTCATCTCATCCCTTACTTCCATGCCTCTTGGGGGTGGTCTACATGGCCATCATGATTACCCTCACCAAAATATAACAACAATACGTGCGTGCAGGGAACTATGGTAAGGTTACTTCCTTTCACAAAATTGAGTATAACAGTTGCAGGCAGAGGTTCTGACCCTGCATTATGGCTGCACCTCTCCCTAAAAGAGGCATGCATTACAGAGTCTGTGGGCATGTATGCAAAGAGCTGGCCTGCCTAAAAGGAGCAGCAAGACAGTACAGGTTGTTCTCCTTCAGCCGTTTTATACGCTGTCCCATGGCTATGACCCTCAACAGCCACAACAGAATGAAACACCACATATGCCATCCTTTTGAACAATAGAGTACAGGTAGGGCATTGATTTTAGTTACACGGCGATATTTATTATGAACCGTGAAATTGAAAACAAAAACAGGATTGGACACCCAGTACAGTACAGGTCGTTCTCCTTTGGCCTTTTTAGAAGAGTGTTCCGGACCCTCAACAAAAACAACAGCAGGAAAGAGGACATATGGCATCCTTTTGAACAATAGAGTATAGGTACATCATTGATTTAAGAAACCCAGAGATAATTTGTTGCAACCGGGAAATCTAAAAAAACATTGATTAGACACCCAGTACACTTATTTATCCTTAGGCCTTTTTAGCAGAGGCTCCAGGACCCTCAACAAAACCAGCAGCAGGAAAGAGGACATATGGCATCCTTTTGAAAATTAGATTACAGGAAAGGCATTGATTTTAGAAACCCATAGATAATTTGCTGCAACTGGGAAATCTAAAAAAACATTGATTAGACACCCAGTACACTTATTTATCCTTAGGCCTTTTTATAAGAGGCTCCAGGACCCTCAACAAAAACAGCAGCAGGAAAGAGGACATATGGCATCCTTTTGAATAATAGATTACAGGAAAGGCATTGATTTTAGAAACCCAGAGATAATTTGTTGCAACCGGGAAATCTAAAAAAACATTGATTAGACACCCAGTACACTTATTTATCCTTAGGCCTTTTTAGAAGAGGCTCCAGGACCCTCAACAAAACCAGCAGCAGGAAAGAGGACATATGGCATCCTTTTGAAAATTAGATTACAGTAAAGGCATTGATTTTAGAAACCCAGAGATAATTTGTTGCAACCGGGAATTTGAATCAAACAAATGATTTGATGGACACCCAGTACACTTCTTTCTCCTTAGGACTTTTTATAAGAGGGTCCAGGACCCTCAAACAAAACACCAGCAGGAAATAGGACATATGGCATCCTTTTGAACAATAGAGTACAGGTACAGCATTGATTTTAGAAACCCAGAGATAATTTTGGGCAAATGGGAAATAGAACAAAACATTGAGTGGACACCCAGTACACTTCTTTCTCCTTAGGCCTTTTTATAAGAGGGTCCAGGACCCTCAAACAAAACACCAGCAGGAAAGAGAACATATGGCATCCTTTTGAACAATAGAGTACTGGTATGGCATTGATTTTAGAAACCCAGAGATAATTGTTTGGAAACGTGAAATTGCCCAAAAAACCATGCTTGGACACCCACTCCAGGTCGTTCTCCTTCAGCCTTTTTATAAGAGGGTCCAGCACCCTCAACAGAAACAACTGCAGGAAATACCACCACATATGCCATCCTTTTACACAAGCGAGTACAAGTATGGCTTCCATTTTAGAAACCCGGAGATAATTGAGAGGAATCGGGAACATTTTTCTAAAAATTTGCTGGGGCACCCATTACAGGTCGTTCTCCTTCAGCCTTTTTATACCATGGGCCACGACCCGCAACAGACACAACAGCATGAAACACCACATATGCCACCCTTTTGCACAGTAGAGTACAGGTATGGCATAGATGGAACACGGAGATAATTTAGAGCAACCAAGAGACGGATAAAGATGCTTGGTCGGTCCTCCTCCTTCAAATTTGTGGCACTGCGCGTTCAATTTAATGGTCCACCAGATATGAGTGGTGTGCTAAGTTGTACTATTCGTAACAGTTTAATCACTAGTGTTATGTGCCTTATTTTTTTTATTTGAGTTTTGTACCCACAGAGCAGCAGCAGAGGCCAGAAAAATTAGGAATGTACAAATGACTAAAAAATTTGGGTATTGTTGTAGCAACTGCTGTAGCAGCGGCCAGAAAAATTGATGTTTGTAAAACATTTATAAAGTGCCCTAAAAGCTTGTGGCTTGAACACTAGTTGTTGGCGGATAAGTCAAGCAAGTCCTACGGCTTTATAACAAAAAAAAATGGCCAGCCTGTGTACCAGTTGTAGCCCAAGCCAGCTCATCTCATCATCAGGCCTTTTTTAATCCTAAAATATAAAACCAGAGACAAGACAGTGACATCTGAGGACAATATAGATGTCCCTTTTATCACAGAATACTGTGAAAACAAACACATCATAGAAAAGATCTACAGAAAGCACTGGCCACTTTTAAAAGACGACGACATTTTGGGAGAACTTCTAATGCCACACCCGAAATTTATCTACAGGAAAACGAACAATTTAAAGAACAGACTAGCCCCGAGTGTTCCTAAACAAAAAATGGGTACAGTGGTAGGCCAACACAACAAGAAGATTAAAGGTTTTTTCCCGTGCCCGAATTGTAAGGCGTGCAGAAATGGCTGGAAAACAACCTCATTTTCATCTGTGCACACTAGAGAAAAGTTTATGATTCACAATCTGATAAGATGTGGTGATCATAATGTTATATATCTCATCGAATGTCCTTGTAAATTACAATATGTTGGACAGACTTCCAGGCAATTGAAAGACAGAATGAGGGAGCATATACTATGTATAGAGAGAAAAAGTGTAGATACAGCACTATACAAGCACTTTACAACTAAGCACGGAGGAAGCATCAGAGATATGAAGTTCTGTGGAATAGAGATAGTGAGAAAAAATTGGAGAGGGGGTAACCACGAACATAAATTACTTTTACATGAGTCCAAATGGATATTTACCCTGAATAGCTTGTATCCAAAGGGCCTAAACAATAAAGAAGATCTCTCACACCTGTTCAGTCTCACAAAATAAAGCTTAACCATTGGTTAGTAGAGACACCCACTCCCCTATTCTCCATCTAATCGCATATCACCTCCATTCAATAAGTGTAGGCTCACTGTAAGCATAGACTCTCCTCTGCAAGACTGTAGATCTGGATAACTCATTTATGTGCACATCAGATAAGAGGCCTCCACTGTCTTCTCAGCCTTCACCCATTTTTGGAGCATCTCATATAATAGCCCGATCTAGATTTTATGGCCCAATTTGCTTGTTAGACTTTCTATATACAATGTTTTTAAAGACAGTGTTTTTAAACACAGTGTTTTTAAATATAGAGATTTTTGTAATATAGAAATTTACGGCTATAGAGATATAAAATTTTTTTTAAAGGATTTTAATTGAATCTGGGGTTATTAGTTATTTTAAAGTATTTGTCCACAATCCTATTGGGACTGAAACTGTCTGATCATGATCTAACACCATGTTTCGACATGAGCTATGAGCTACTATTTGCACTAACTGGCACTTTGATTTTAGGAGGCACCCATTACAATTCAGCCAACATTATATATATGGCAAGTTTGGACTTCACTAGTATAACCATCAATTTGATTTTTGATTAGATGCTGTTTTATACACCACATATTGGTTTTTACTTTTAACGGATCGTATTTTTAATAAGTTTTTAATAAGATTGCATTTTTATCAGATTTTTATCAGATTGTATTTTTATCAGATTGTATTTTTTATAGACTGTTTTTAATGGATTATATTTTCGAACTGTTCAACATATCAGTATGTGTCTGTATTAGATTATACGAGATATATCAAGATTTGATATAAGTACATTAATTATTCACTTGTAACACATTAACTACAGTGAGATGTACACACGATCCTGGTAAACTATTGACTTATGTACCCAACATGTTACCCACTATATTCAGATATTATCTAAAGGCAGCTGAGATTGCTAAATCTGGTCCCTATGACTTTACGTCAATAAACACCGGAACCGGAAGTATTAGACAACGATACCGGAAGTGTAAAATTGGTGCAAAGAGCAATAAGAAAGGACGCTATATGCACTATACCCATTAACTAGCCAAAGCAGAGTTAGAGTGGAAACTTGACATTACACAATGTGTCATGGTTTAAGGTTAGAATGATCAACACTCATAAGCAGCGAAAATACAAAACAACACAAACCGGAAGTGCTATAAAACAGCGATACCGGAAGTGAAAGATAAACCGGAAGTGCTATAAAACAGCGATACCGGAAGTGAAAGTTGCACCTATGATACTAACATATAGAGATAACAGAAACATAAATCGGAAGCTTCTAATTTATCTATAAATAAACAAAAGGGGATCATGTTTAATAAACAAATAGAGAGTCATTTCAAGCAAGACACTAAAATTCACTCATAGGACATAAGCCATAATTAGTATACAGAAGGGAAACCGGAAGTCAACACAGTAAACATTAGCGAAACCGGAAGTGTAGGTCGATATCAATCTAATCAACCTTAAAGATGCTAACCAAGGGCTTATATGTAAAAGCAATGGCCCAGACAGAATTGACCCTGAGAAAACAGTAACAGCAAGTAGTTAAAATAAAAATTTTTCTTAATAGCACGATTTAAATCGAAACATTTTGCCCATACCCATAATGCACTTAACAGGAAGGGGCGTGGCCTATTAGGTTTTGGCGCCCAAACATCAATTACAGCTCTTATAAATTGCCTTAGCTTACTCACAATGTTAGTCTTGATAAAGGCCAGGAGGATATGGCCGAAACGCGTCGACTGATTTGAGTAAGCATAATACTGATATATCCACTGAACAGTTTATATATATTATAGTATTGTTTGTTTTCTTTGCAGGTTTTTGCACAGTTTTATTTTGTTTTATTGTATCCAACTGGGAGACAACTTCACTGCACAGAATCCACTATATCATTTTGGACACTTATTGATTAACTTTTGAAAGACTAATTTCTTTTTGTTTCACCAATTTGAGGATTTCCACATTTTTTGCAAAGTTACTTATATTTTCTTCACATTTGGGATCACAGGATACACACTATTTTGGAATTTTTCTGAATCGGATATATAATATAGACACTTTTCCTTTTTTTCACACCATTATCTGTTTGGATAAATACAATCATAAGAACACTCATCAATATCCGGATTGTACCATAGAGTACCACCCATACTAAGACACTTGGCCTATCAGGTCATTCATTGTCAGACGTTTTTAGGTGCACCAGGTCATTTTTACTTTTATTTTTATTTTTATTATTTTTTCAGATTTTATGTCATTTTCTACATTTCGTTATTGTAACATGGATCCATGATTATTTATGAATGTGTAATATATCTTTTTGACTGTATGTTTTAGAATATCACTGATATTTTTAACCGATTGTGTGGAATAAATATTGATATACATTTTTAACTTGTATACCCATTTTAGCATATATCTTTTGTACATTCACTCCATAACTACTAGTAGGAGGACCCACATTGTGGGCTACAGTTGTCCCCCTTTCCCTTCCTCAGCCTACTTTGGCGCTCACCTCCACCCCCTACCGTTTTCTGTTTACATCGGGTACACTAGGGTATCCGTTGAGGAGAGCTAGAGGTATTCCCAATCCCCTCCCCCCATCTGTCTTCTGCGCAGGATCTACATTCACTCTCTTTTTTAATCAATTGTATCACCCAATGTCAGTCCCTTCGGGATCCATCCCTCATTCATTTTTATAAAAGTGAGATAGTCAAGGCTTTTTTGACCTAGGCGACTTCTCTTCTCAGTGACAAAACCTCCTGCTGCACTGAAAGTCCTTTCGGACAGGACACTTGAAGCGGGGCAGGCCAGAAGTTCCATTGCAAATTGGGATAGCTCAGGCCACAAGTCAAGCCTGCACACCCAGTAGTCAAGGGGTCCATCGCTCCTGAGAGTGTCGAGATCCGCAGTTAAAGCTAGGTAGTCGGCTACCTGTCAGTTGAGTCTTTCTCTAAGGCTGGATCCCGAAAGGCTCTGATGATGCATGGGAGTTAAAAAGGTACGCATGTCCTCCATCAATAAGACGTCAGGAAAGTGTCCTGTCCTTGCCGCCGTGTTCGTGGGAGGAGGAGGATTAATTTAATCTCTCCCCCTGTTACATTCCCGTGGTGCTGTGACATCACCCTTATATGCTGTGTAAAGCATAGTTTTTAATTTATTCTTAAAATGCTCCATCCTTTCCGACTTGCGGAAATTTGGTAACATTTCAGGAACTTTATGCTTATACCGGGGGTCGAGGAGCGTGGACACCCAGTACAGGTCGTTCTCCTTCAGCTTTTTTATACGAGGGTCCCTCAACAGGCACGACAGCATGAAAGAACCCATTTGAACAAGGTTGGATGCCGAGCTAATCATGTCCCGTTCCTCGTCCTCACTGATCTCACTGAGGGTATCTTCTTCCCCCCAGCCACGTACAACACCACGGGTACCAGAGAGGTGACAACAACGAGCACTCTGGGATGCCTGTTGTGCTCTGTCTTCTTCCTCCTCCTCCTCAAAGCCACATTCCTCCTCTGACTCCTCTTCCTCACAATGCTGATAAGGCTGTTTTTTGGGGTGATGGACACCACAACTCTTCCTCTTCACGCTCATCTTCTGCCTGATACAGCACTCTTCGCAGGGCATGCTCCAGGAAAAAACAAATGGTATGATGTCGCTGATGGTGCCTTCGGTGCGACTGACAAGGTTTGTCACCTCCTCAAAAGGACGCATGAGCCTACAGGCATTGCGCATGAGCGTCCAGTAATTTGGCAAACATATCCCCAGCTCCCCAGAGGCTGTCCTAGCACCCCAGTCATACAAATACTCATTAACAGCTTTTTCTTGTTGGAGCAGGCGGTCAAACATTAGGAGTGTTGAATTCCACCGTGTCGGGCTGTCGCAAATCAAGCGCCTCACTGGCAGGTTGTTTCGACGCTGGATATCGGACAAGTGCGCCATGGCCGTGTAGGAATGCCTGAAATGTCCACACACTTTCCGGCCTGCTTCAGGATGTCCCATAAGCCTGGGTACTTATGGACAAATCGTTGTACAATTAGATTACACACATGTGCCATGCACATCACATGTGTCAACTTGCCCAATTTCAATGCCGCCACCAAATTACTTCCATTGTCAGAAACAACCTTGCCAATCTCCAGTTGGTGCGGAGTCAGCCACTGATCCACCTGTGCATTCAGGGCGGTCAGGAATGCAGGTGCGGTGTGACTCTCCGCTTTCAGGCAAGTTAACCCCAAGACGGTGTGACACTGCCGTACCCGGGATGTAGCATAGTACCTGGGGAGCTGGGGGGGTGCCATTGATGTGGAGCAAGACGCAGAAGTTGAAGAGGACTCAGCCGAGGAAGAGGTTATGGAAGAGGATGGAGTAGGAGGAGTAGAGGAGGTAGCAGCAGGCCTGCCTGCAAGTCGTGGCGGTGTCACCAACTCTTCTGCAGAGCCACACATTCCATGCTTGTCAGAAGTCAGCAGGTTTACCCAATGCGCAGTGTAGGTGATATACCTGCCCTGACCATGCTTTGCAGACCAGCTATCCGTGGTCATATGGACCCTTGCCCCAATGCTGTGTGCCAGACATGCCATAACTTCCTTTCTCATAACAGGGTACAGGTTTGGGATTGCCTTTTGTGAAAAGAAATTTCTGCCAGGTACCTTCCACTGCGGTGTCCCAATAGATACAATTTTTTTGAAAGCATCAGACTCCACCAGCTTGTATGGTAAAAGCTGGCAGGCTAAGAGTTCAGACAAGCCAGCTGTCAGATGCCGGGCAAGGGGGTGACTTTGAGAAATTGGCTTCTTACGCTCAAACATGTCCTTGACAGACAGCTGAGTGTGGGCAGATGACCAGGAACTGCTACGTAAGAGAGACTCAGTGGAGGATGGTTGAGAGGGGGCAAGGAGGACAGCACTGGTTGACGTGGCTGAAGATGCTGGAGCAGGAGGAGGAGGGCGGATTTCACTTTGTGTGCTGCTTCTACTCATGTGTTCTTCCCATCTGCCTTTGTGATGGGAGACCATGTGCCTTTGCAAAGCAGTTGTACCTAGGTGGGCGTTGGACTTCCCACGACTCAGTTTCTTTTGGCACACTTTGCAAATGGCATTGCTGTTGTAAGAGGCAGACACACACAAAAATGCCACACTGCTGAGCTCTGCGATGACGGCATTCTGGTGGTGGCAACAGCATGCGTTGATGGGCGTCGGCGTGCTGTCTGGCTGACCCCGGGTGCTGATGCATGCTGTCTGACTGTGCCACTAGCTCCTTGAGACGACCTCCCCATGCTTCCAAATTGTCTCCTCCTCCTCTCTGTCTCCCCATCTGATCTTTCCCCCTCTTCTTCTTCTCTTCTAGCAGGCACCCACGTGACATCCACCGACACATCATCATCAACCGCTTCACTTGTATCTGACACATCAAGAAAGGAAGCAGCAGCGGGTACAACATCATCATCATCACACCGTACCTCCATGTCGGTAATGCTACCTGACTGAGACTGATCACTATTATCTACATCCTCTGTCAATGATGGTTGCGCATCACTCATTTCTTCCAACTGATGTGTCAATAACTCCTGTGACAGATCAAGTGAAGCGGCTGTGGTGCTAGTGTTGGTGGTGGCGACAGGCGGGCGAGTGGTACTTAAAAGAAATATGATTGCTGGGAATAATTGGCTAGGTGGGCCTGGCACACAGGCTGCAAGGCAGGAGGAAAGTGCAATTCAATGGCACGAGCAAACTGAGGATTCAGAACAATTACCAAAAATTTTAATTTGTAATTATTAAGAATACTGTGACAACAAATATGATTGGTGTAAATATTTTGAAAGTCGGCCTGGCACACAGGCTGGCAGGCAGGAGAAAAGTGCAATTCAATGGCACGAGCAAACTGAGGATTAAGAACAACAATCAAAAATGTTTTAATTTTAATTAGTAACAATACTGTGACAACAATTATGATTGGTGTAAATAGTTGGCAAGACAGCCTGGCACACAGGCTGGCAGGCAGGAGGTAAATGCAATTCAAGGACACTAGGAGACTGAATACTGACAGTCAAAACAGTGATGATTGACAATTTTTGCAATACTGTTAAAAGAAATATGATTGTTGGGAATAATTGGCTAGGTGGGCCTGGCACACAGGCTGCAAGGCAGGAGCAAAGTGCAATTCAATGGCACGAGCAAACTGAGGATTCAGAACAACAATTACCAAAAATTTTAATTTTTAAGTATTAAGAATACTGTGACAACAAATATGATTGGTGTAAATATTTTGAAAGTCGGCCTGGCACACAGGCTGGCAGGAAGGAGGAAAATGCAATTCAATGGCACTAGGAGACTGAATATTTGCAGTCCAAAAAATTATGATTTTTATTTTTTTATATACTGTTACAAGAATTATGATTGGTGCCACTAATTGGCTAGTTGGGCCTGGAAAACACACTGGCAGGCAGGAGGAAAGTGCAATTCAATGGCACGAGCAAACTGATGAATCACAAGCGATCAATTTAGATTTTAATATTAAAATTATATTAAGAAGTGCAATGCACATATGAGTGGTTGCACTGGCTGGCTGCTACGTAGGGCAGCAATTAACAACAGTATGCTGTGTAAGTCAGATAGACAGTTAGACACAGGCCTGATAGAAAATAAAATTAGATTACACTAGCATAATGATTTAAAGACTTTTTTTGGGAATTTAAAGAAAAAGGTTAAGCACATACATATGAGTCGTGGATGATAGCCTTGGAAGGGCAGCTATTAAAAACAGTAGGCTCTGTAAGTCAGATACACACACACCTGATAGAAAATACTATTAGATTACACTAGAAAAATTATTTAAATTATTTTTTGGGGGGGAATTAAAAAAAGGTTAAACACATATGAGTCGTGGCTCATAGACTAGGGAGGGCAGCAAGTAAACACAGAAGGCTCTGTATGTCAGCAAAACACACAGGCCTGATAGAAAATTATATTAGATTACACTATCAAAAAAATGTAAACTTTTTTTTTTATATTTAAATTAAGGTGAAGAAGATATGAGTGGTGGCTGCCTGGCACAGACCAATTAACCAAAAGACTGAAAAAAAATGAGGTATATTAATGCTGTGTGAGCCTGACAGACAAAGGCCTGATAGAAAATGTAATTAGATTACACTAGCTATATTTCGTGCCTTTTTGTTTTTTAAATTTAAAATAATGTTATAAACGGATATTAACACTGGTGGCTGGCACAGAGCAATGAACCAGAGTATATGCTGTGTGACACAGGCCTGATAGAAAATGAAAAAAAATTACACTAGCCAAATAATTAAAATTTTTGGTTAGTTAAATTTAAACTAATGTTGTTAGGGAGATATCAGTGGTGGCAGTAATCACAGCATATGCTGTGAGCCTTAAACACACAGGCTGAAAGCCAGGCAAATGCTAATAAAAATACGGAAAAAAAAAAAAAAAACGGCATGAAATATAGCCCTAAAAAGGGCTTTTTGGGGTGCTGTCCTTGCAGCAGAGATGAGTGGAGTCCTTCTGGACTGTAGTGGACACTAAATACACTAGCCTAGCTATGTATTTCCCTATAATGTCAGGAGCACAAACACAACACGTCCTCTCACTAAGAAAGCAAGGTCGTTATGAGTCTAAAATGGCGGCTGTGAGGGAGTGTCTGATGTTGATTGGCTCTAATGTGTCAGACGGCTGTGACATACAGGGTCAAAGTTTCCTCAATGATGACACATAGGGGGCGGATCGAACATCGCCATGTGTTCGCCCGCAGCCGCGAACGCGAACAAGCTATGTTCGCTGTGAACCGTTCGCGGGCGAACAGTTTGGGACATTACTATTAACGGGGAGAGCCGGCTGAAAAAAAGTCTAACACTTTCCAAAAAGCAGCGTAAAGCTTCTTAACGCAGCCCCATTGATTCCTATGGGGAAATCAAATTTATGTCTACACCTAACACCCTAACACCCTACCTTCATTTATTAACCTCTAATCTGCTGCCCCCAACATCGACCACCACTATAATAAACATATTAACCCCTAAACCGCCGCACTCCAGCCTCGCAAACACTAGTTAAATATTATTAACCCCTAATATGCCAGCTCTTACATTGCCGTCACCTACCTACATTTATTAACCTCTAATCCTAAGTTTAACCCTAAACCTAGCACCCCCTAACTTAAATATAATTTAAATAAATCTAAATAAAATTACTATAATTAACTAAATTATTCCTATTTAAAACTAAATATGTACCTATAAAATAAACTCTAAGCTAGCTACAATATAACTAATTGTTACATTGTAGCTAGTTTACAATTTATTTTTATTTCACAGGCAAGTTTGTATTTATTTTAACTAGGTAGAATAATTATTAAATAGTTATTAACTATTTAATAACTACCTAGTCAAAATAAAGACAAATATACCTGTAAAATAAAACCTAACCTAAGTTACAATTACACCTAACACTAAACTATAATTAAATAAATTCCCTAAATTAAATATCATTAAATACAATTATATAAAATTATCTAAAGTACAAAAAAAAAAAACACTAAATTACAGAAAATAATAAACAAATTACAATATTTTTAAACTAATTACACCTAATCTAATCCCCCTAACAAAATTTAAAAAAAAAAAAAAAAAAAAAAAAGCCCTACCCTACACTAAATTACAAATAGCCCTTAAAAGGGCCTTTTGTGGGGCATTGCCCCAAAGTAATCAGCTCTTTTACCTGTAAAAAAAATTACAAATCCCCCCAACATTAAAACCCACCACCCACACAACCAACCCTAACACTAACCCCTTGAAGATCACCTTTCCGGGTGAAGTCTTCACCCAACCCGGGCGAAAGTCCTCAACAAAGCCAGGAGAAGTCTTCATCCAAGCAGGGCGAACTGGTCCTCCAGACGGGCAGAAGTCCTCACCCAGACGGCATCCTCTATCTTCATCCTTCCGGCGTGGAGTGGGTCCATCTTCAAGACATCCGATGTGGAGCATCCTCTTCAATCGACGGCTAACACAGAATGAAGGTACCTTTAAGTGACGTCATCCAAGATGGCGTCCTTTCAATTCTGATTGGCTGATAGAATTCTATCAGCCAATCGGAATTAAGGTAGAAAAAATCCTATTGGCTGATGTAATTAGCCAATAGGATTGAAGCTCAATCCTTTTGGCTGATCCAATCAGCCAATAGGATTGAGCTCGCATTCTATTGGCTGATTGGATCAGCCAATAGGATTGAACTTATTACATCAGCTAATAGGATTTTTTCTACCTTAATTCCGATTGGCTGATAGAATTCTATCAGCCAATCGGAATTAAAGAGACACCATCTTGGATGACGTCACTTAAAGGTACCTTCATTCTGTGTTAGCCATCGATTGAAGAGGATGCTCCGCGTTGGATGTCTTGAAGATGGACCCGTGCCGGATGGATGAAGATAGAAGATGCTGTCTGGATGAAGACTTCTGCCTGTCTGGAGGACCACTTCGCCCTGCTTGGATAAAGACTTCTCCCGGCTTTGTTGAGGACTTTGGCCCGGTTAGGTGAAGACTTCTCCCGGTAAGGTGATCTTCAAGAGGTTAGTGTTAGGTTTTTTAAGGGGGTATTGGGTGGGTTTTAGAGTAGGGTTGGTTTTGTGGGTGGTGGGTTTTAATGTTGGGGGGGATTTGTAAATTTTTTTACAGGTAAAAGAGCTGATTACTTTGGGGCAATGCCCCGCAAAAGGCCCTTTTAAGGGCTATTTGTAATTTAGGGTAGGGTAGGGCTTTTTTATTTTGGGGGGCTTTTTTATTTTGTTAGGGAGATTAGATTAGGTGGAATTAGTTTAAAAATATTGTAATTTGTTTATTATTTTCTGTAATTTAGTGGGGAGTTTTTGTACTTTAGATAATTTCATTTAATTGTATTTAATTGTTGTTAAATTAGTTAATTTATTTAATTATAGTGTAGTGTTAGGTGTAATTGTAACTTAGGTTAGGTTTTATTTTACAGGTACTTTTGTCTTTATTTTAGCTAGGTAGTTATTAAATAGTTAATAACTATTTAATAACTATTGTACCTAGTTAAAATAAATACAAACTTGCCTAAGCTAGCTACAATGTAACTATTAGTTATATTGTAGCTAGCTTAGGGTTTATTTTATAGGTATTTCGTTTTAAATAGGAATTATTTAGTTAATGATAGGAATTTTATTTAGATTTATTTAAATTATATTTAAGTTAGGGGGTGTTAGGGTTAGGTTTGGATTTAGGGGTTAATAACTTTAGTATAGTGGTGGCGACGCTGGGGGCGGCAGATTAAGGGTTAATAAATGTAGGTAGGTGGCGGCGATGTTAGGGACGGCAGATTAGGGGTTAATAATATTTAACTAATGTTTGCGAGGCGGAAGTGCGGTGGTTTAGAGGTTAATATATTTATTAGAGTGGCAGCGATGTCCGATTCGGCAGATTAGAGGTTAAAAAATATTTTAGTGTTTGCGATGTGGGGGGCCTCGGTTTAGGTGTTAATAGGTAGTTTATAGGTGTTAGTGTACTTTTTAGCACTTTAGTTAAGAGTTTTATGCTAGGGCGTTATAGTGTAAAACTCTTAACTACTGACTTTAAAATGTGATACCAGTGTTGACAGGAGAGTGTCTACTGCTCACTTTTTGGCAGACTCGTAATACCAGCACTATGCAAGTCCCATTGAAAAAATTGGATACGCAATTGACGTAAGTGGATTTGCGGTATTTCCAATTTTTGCCAAAAAAGTGAGCGGTGAGCCTTTACCTGCAAGACTCGTAATACCAGCAGGCGTTAAAAAGCAGCATTGGGACCAGCCAACGCTGCTTTTTAATCCTAACGCACAACTCATAATCTAGCCGTAAAGCTTTTAAAACTCTTGAATAGATAAGTAGCGATTATACCTGTGAGCATGGTACAACATGAAGTAGAATTTGTTAGATATAAAACCCTGCTAGAAACGCCTATTCTAAATGAGTGCTAGAAAAAAGTATTTCTGCAAAAAATATACAGAGCTGGAGGCTGCTGTACTCACCTATTCGAAATGATTGCTATAAAAAAGTATTTCTGCAAAAAATATATACAGAGCTGGAGGCTGCTGTACTCGCCACTCGGCATGTGGAGCCCTGCGGCGTGAATAGGATATCCAGAAGTGATGTCGCGAATGAGCGTCACGTGCCTAACGCGTTTCAAGAGCATATCAGCTCACTTTTTCATAGGCTTCTTCAGAGTATGGAGGAGTATCAACAGGAAAATTACTCTTTTTGGAATTACTTTGATATAAAAACAAAAAAGATGGTCATGGTCAATTAATGAAAGCATACCAGAACCTACTACCACTATTATAGAACAAATTAATCCCAAATCCCTACTAAGGAGATTAGAAAAACTTAAAAGACTAGAAGTTAGTAACTGGAATGACATAATAGGCCTGGAGAACTATCAAAAATTAAAACTGATACCAAAGGGACTGAAACTCATTAAAACACCCATTTTTAATTCAGACAATATTGAACTGATTACAGAATGGGAGGAAGCAATGGAAACCTGCTGCAATACTTTCATAAAGATATTAAATATAGAGAACAGAACCTGGAGAAAATAGGGAAAATAAGGAAAGAAATAAAAGAAATTAGACATGAACTGCAACCCTTTAATGAGGATGTATATTACCAGCAATTAGATAAAGACATTGCAAACAGGACAAATAAATTAGAACTAAATATAATTAAGAAGAAAAAGAAAAAACTAGAAAGAGATCTCAACTCTAGAAAGACAGAATTAGGGGAAAATAATATAAATCTAGAAAGAGATGAATTTGTGGATGCCACATACACACCAAATATAGAAGTGTTTCCAAATGCAACCAATCGTTTTTTTCCAAATAAAACCACAACTAATATAGGAAACCAAAAAAATCAAACTGTATCAAAAGAACAAAGTATAGTCAAAAACAAAGGCTATAACATGCATCCTAAAACCGGCAATCATACCAATTCACATTCAACCAGATTACTAAACTATAAATATAAGCCTAACCACAATGATTATAATCAAGACAGAAGAAAACAACTTAAAACCAACAACACTAACTATCCTGGTACCTATACAAATTATCCGAACCCTGACACTAATCACTTTTATAATCACAAAGGGGACATTAGATTTGAAAATAGGTATCAAGAGACTAATGGATATCAAAAAACCTAGCACTGACCAGTACTATCATGAAAATAGACACCAAGAGTCTAACACATTTCAAAAGACAAGTACCTATCGGAACGATCAGTAACAAGCTCATCATCATTTTTTAGGCCTGAGGGAAAGAAGAGAATATCTTAAATGAGGAGGAATATAAACTTTTGTCCCCAGATACTACAAAACTGCAGTATTCTATCACCTGCTGAAAGTGCACAAGGATGCAAAGAATCCCCCGGGTCGTCCAATAATCTCCAGTATCAACAGTTTAACTTGCAATCTATCAGAATATGTAGACCATTTCCTGCAACCCATAGTTCCAAAAATCAAATCATATATACGAGATACCCCACATTTATTCTCAATACTGAAAGAAACCCGATGGGAAGACAACTATTCCTTAACAACACTAGACGTTACAGCTCTTTATACTTCTATCCCTCTCTATTTCTCAAAAACCAAAGATGTTACAGATGTAAAAATTGGTATTTCGATTCTCCTTTAAAAAGAAAGAAAAACGTAATTTACCATTTCTCGAAAATCTAGTTAAGGGTGTTGAAAAGGGGAGGAGTTATTTATGAGGAATCTATATCTCAAAAACCAAAGATGTTACAGACGTGAAAATTGGTATTTAGATACTCTTTTAAAATGAAAGAAAAATGAGTTTTACCAATTCCCAAAAATCCACTTAAGGGGGGGTTAATTATGATGATCCCTATATCTCAAAAAACAAAGATGTTATAGACATGAAAATTGTTTTTTAGATTCTCCTTTAAAAATAAAGAAACACGTGTTTTACCATTTCCCGAAAATCCCCTTAAGGTGGGTGAAAAGGTAAGGGGTTATTTATGAGGATCCCTATATCTCAAAAACCAAAGATGTTAGAAAAGTAAAAATTATAATTCAAAATCGTCATTATAAAGTAAGTTTACAAGCTACATATGGATGCCCTGCCCAAAACTTAGCTGATTGGTGCCACAGAGAATTAATGAATACTCAAAAGGTTCATGTCAGAGTGTGCAACCCGAACAGGCACACACGTGAGGCCACATGTCATTGCGAGCGGTCATGTTTTTCCGCTATTTTTTACAAAAAATCGCAAAATCCATGTGAAGCCGCGGGCAATAGCAATAGCTAGTATATTTATATATTTATCTTATGCTACTGTACTGTGTCCACTCTATGTTGGCTGCATTTTGGGCAACTTTTTATTTCTAACTAGAGGTCTGACCTCTGGTTAATTTATCTTAGCGCAAAGTGAAAATGCAAACTCGCGGTTATATTAACCAGCCACATGTAATGGCTGCTTATTTAACGTGTGCCTGTTAACAGGCATTTTGCCCCTTTACGGGTACACGTGAAGAAAGTGCCTCAGTTGTAATCTAGCCTTTAGCTTTCAAATGCAATAAATAATAATTGGAATTAATTTCTGTTGAATTGGATTGTAATCACCTTGAACAGGACTGCCCTATGTTAAAAAGACACTTGGCTAGATTTAGAGTTCTGCGGCCAAAGGGGTGCGTTAGCTACGCGTGCTTTTTTCCCCCCGCACCTTTTAAATACCACTGGTATTTAGAGTTCACAGAATGGCTGCGTTAGGCTCCAAAAAAGGGAGCGTAGAGCATATTTACTGCTACTGCAACTCTAAATACCAGCGGTGCTTACGGACGCGGCCAGCTTCAAAAACGTGCTTGTGCACGATTCCCCCATAGAAAACAATGGGGCAGTTTGAGCTGAAAAAAAACCTAACACCTGCAAAAAAGCAGCGGTAAGCTCCTAACGCAGCCCCATTGTTTCCTATGGGGAAACACTTCCTATGTCTGCACCTAACACCCTAACATGAACCCCGAGTCTAAACACCCCTAACCTTACACTTATTAACCTCTAATCTGCTGCCCCCGCTATCGCTGACCCCTGCATATTATTATTAACCCCTAATCTGCCGCTCCGTACACCGCCGCAACCTACGTTATCCCTATGTACCCCTAATCTGCTGCCCCTAACACCGCCGACCACTATATTATATTTATTAACCCCTAATCTGCCGCACCCGCTATCGCTGACCCCTGCATATTATTATTAACCCCTAATCTGCCACTCCGTACACCGCCGCAACCTATGTTATCCCTATGTACCCCTAATCTGCTGCCCCTAACACCGCCGACCCCTATATTATATTTATTAACCCCTAATCTGCCGCCCCCAATGTCACCTCCACCTACCTACACTTATTAACCCCTAATCTGCCGACCGGATCTCGCCGCTACTCTAATAAATGTATTAACCCCTAAAGCTAAGTCTAACCCTAACACTAACACCCCCCTAAATTAAATATAATTTAAATCTAACAAAATGAATTAACTCTTATTAAATAAATTATTCCTATTTAAAGCTAAATACTTACCTGTAAAATAAATGCTAATATAGCTACAATATAAATTAAAATTATACTGTAGCTATTTTAGGATTAATATTTATTTTACAGTTAACTTTGTATTTATTTTAACCAGGTACAATAGCTATTAAATAGTTAATAACTATTTAATAGTTACCTAGTTAAAATAATTACAAAATTACCTGTAAAATAAATCCTAACCTAAGTTACAATTAAACCTAACACTACACTATCATTAAATTAATTAAATAAACTACCTACAATTATCTACAATTAAACCTAACACTTCACTATCAATAAATTAATTAAATACAATACCTACAAATAAATACAATGAAATAAACTAACTAAAGTACAAAAAATAAAAAGAACTAAGTTACAAAAAATAAAAAAATATTTACAAACATTAGAAAAATATTACAACAATTTTAAACTAATTACACCTACTCTAAGCCCCCTAATAAAATAACAAAGACCCCCAAAATAAAAAAAATGCCCTACCCTATTCTAAAATTAAAATAGAAAAGCTCTTTTACCTTACCAGCCCTGAAAAGGGCCCTTTGCGGGGCATGCCCAAAAGAATTCAGCTCTTTTGCCTGTAAAAAAAAACATACAATACCCCCTCCCCCAACATTACAACCCACCACCCACATACCCCTAATCTAACCCAAACCCCCCTTAAATAAAACTAACACTAAGCCCCTGAAGATCTCCCTACCTTGTCTTCACCACTCCGGGTTCACCGATCGATCCAGAAGAGCCTCCGATGTCTTGATCCAAGCCCAAGCGGGGGGCTTAAGATGTCCATGATCCGGATGAAGTCTTCATCCAAGCGGGAGCTGAAGAGGTCCATGATCCAACTGAAGTCTTCTATCAAGCGGCATCTTCGATCTTCTTTCTTCCGGATCTCTCCAACGCAGAACATCCATCTTCACCGACGACTTCCCAACAAATGACGGTTGCTTTAAGGGACGTCATCCAAGATGGCGTCCCTTGAATTCCGATTGGCTGATAGGATTCTATCAGCCAATCGGAATTAAGGTAGGAAAATTCTGATTGGCTGATGGAATCAGCCAATCAGATTCAAGTTCAATCCGATTGACTGATCCGATCAGCCAATCAGATTGAGCTCGCATTCTATTGGCTGATCGGAACAGCCAATAGAATGCGAGCTCAATCTGATTGGCTGATTGGATCAGCCAATCGGATTGAACTTGAATCTGATTGGCTGATTCCATCAGCCAATCAGAATTTTCCTACCTTAATTCCGATTGGCTGATAGAATCCTATCAGTCAATAGGAATTCGAGGGATCTTGGATGACGTCCCTTAAAGGAACCGTCATTCGTCGGGAAGTCGTCGGTGAAGATGGATGGATCCGCGCTGGAGGTCTTGAAGATCAGCCGGTCGTCATCAGATGGAAGAACATAGAAGATGCGGCTTGGATGAAGATGTTTGCCGGTCCAGATGTCTTCTTCTGTCCGCTTGTATGAAGACTTCAGCCGGAGGATGGATGTCTTCACCCCCCCGCTTGGGCTTGGATCAAGACATCGGAGCCTAGACGGATCGCTGATACCCGGTTTGGTGAAGATAAGGTAGGAAGATCTTCAGGGGCTTAGTGTTAGGTTTATTTAAGGGGGGTTTGGGTTAGATTAGGGGTATGTGGGTGGTGGGTTGTAATGTTGGGGGGGTATTGTATGTTTTTTTTCCAGGCAAAAGAGCTGAATTCTTTGGGGCATGCCCCGCAAATGGCCCTTTTAAGGGCTGGTAAGGTAAAAGAGCTTTTCTATTTTAATTTTAGAATAGGCTAGGGCATTTTTTATTTTGGGGGGCTTTGTTATTTTATTAGGGGGCTTAGAGTAGGTGTAATTAGTTTAAAATTGTTGTAATATTTTTCTAATGTTTGTAAATATTTTTTTATTTTTTGTAACTTAGTTCTTTTTTATTTTTTGTACTTTAGTTAGTTTATTTAATTGTATTTATTTGTAGGTATTGTATTTAATTAATGTATTGCTAGTGTAGTGTTAGGTTTAATTTTAGATAATTGTAGGTAGTTTATTTAATTTTTTTATTGATAGTGTAGTGTTAGGTTTAATTGTAACTTAGGTTAGGATTTATTTTACAGGTAATTTTGTAATTATTTTAACTAGGTAGCTATTAAATAGTGATTAATCATTTCATAGCTATTGTACCTGGTTAAAATAATTGCAAAGCTGCCTGTAAAATAAATATTAATCCTAAAATAGCTACCATATAATTATTTATATTGTAGCTATATTAGGGTTTATTTTACAGGTAAGTATTTAGCTTTAAATAGGAATAATTTATTTAATAAGAGTTAATTTATTTTGTTAGATTTAAATTATATTTAACTTAGGGGGGTGTTAGTGTTAGGGTTAGACTTAGCTTTAGGGGTTAATACATATATTAGAGTAGCGGTGAGATCCGGTTGTCAGATTAGGGGTTAAATATTGTAGGTAGGTGGAGACGACGTTGGGGGTTGCAGATTAGGGGTTAATAAATATTATGTAGGTGTCGGCGGTATTAGGGGCAGCAGATTAGGGATACATAGGGATAACGTAGGTGGCGGCAGTGTGCGGTCGGCAGATTAGGGGTTAAAAAATTTTAATAGAGTGGCGGCGATGTGGGGGGACCTCGGTTTAGGGGTACGTAGGTAGTTTATGGGTGTTAGTGTACTTTAGAGCACAGTAGTTAAGAGCTTTATGAACCGGCGTTAGCCCAGAAAGCTCTTAACTCCTGACTTTTTTCTGCGGCTGGAGTTTTGTCGTTAGATTTCTAACGCTCACTTCAGCCAAGACTCTAAATACCGGTGTTAGAAAGATCCCATTGAAAAGATAGGATACGCAAATGGCGTAGAGGGATCTGCGGTATGGAAAAGTCGCGGCTGCAAAGTGAGCGTTAGACCCTTTCCTGACTGACTCCAAATACCAGTGGTAGCCCAAAACCAGCGTTAGGAGCCTCTAACACTGGTTTTGACGGCTACCGCCAAACTCTAAATCTAGCCGACTGTTTTTAAGAAGCCAGTAATGAGTTTTGTGTGCCAAATAAGTTTTGTGTGCCAAGAAACAAGAGAAAATAGCTGATTGTGATCAGTTTGAATATAACAAGTGCTATTTGGTGACCGAAAAACATGGCAGAAAATATCAGGCAAAAGATTGAGATCAACTTCATAGTAATATAAAAGCAATAACATATTGTTTCTACACACTTTGATGTTTCCTTAATCTAACACAGTTAGTAAAGGCAGAGCTGAATTTAATGTGTTTTATGAATTTGGATATTCACAAAATCGGAAAAATACCTCTCTTTTGTACACTTCAATTAAAAAAAGGAAACATTGGCAGTAACTGAGCTGCTTTTTGAAAGCAATATTTTAGATCATTTACAAACTTTAGAATATTCCATAGGTAAATGTTCTTGTTCTGTCCATATTTCCATATGTACTTCTTTAAAGGGACACTGAACCCAATTTTTTTTCTTTTGTAATTCAGAAAGAACATGCAATTTTAAGCAACTTTCTAATTTACTCCTATCAATTTTTCTTCGTTCTCTTGCTATCATTATTTGAAAAAGAAGGTATCTAAGCTTTTTTTTTTTTCAGTACTCTGGACATCACTTTTTTATTGGTGGATGACTTTATCCACCAATCAGCAAGGACAACCCAGGTTGTTCACCAAAAATGGGCTGGCATCTAAACTTACATTCTTGCATTTCAAATAAAGATACCAAGAGAATGAAGAAACATTGATAATAAGAGTAAATTAGAAAGTTGATTAAAATGTCATGCTCAGTCTGAATCACGAAAGAAAATTTTTGGGTACAGTGTCCCTTTAAGTGCTATTTTAGTTCTTGTGCTCCCTTTAGTGTTATGTTTTATTATTGTATTCAATTTAATGTATATTCTCTGTTCTACCACTGACCTTTTGAGGTAATTTCCTGCCTCCATTTTAGTTTTATTTTGTGTGTGTAAAGTTTGCTAGAAATTTCTGCTAACAGCTTTGTAGAGGCAAATTCTTTTTGCCTGGCATTACCATTTCTGGAACCTCAGAATTATTTCTCCTGCAACAATAAAGCATGAAGGATTCACAAATCTCTGCTCTGGTACTTGTCTGAGTTAAGCTACTGCTGGATTCTACTAAACTGTAAGTAAGATTGCATGTTCTAAACTTCCCATTAGAAGGCAGTCATTTTGCAAACAGTAGATTAAGTCAGATTTTTTTTTTCTCTCTCCTTGCACTGCTTTCTCTCACAACACCTCGGACACAAAATGGCGACCCATTCTAAACTTCCCATCAGAAGGTAGTCATTTTGCAAACAGTAGATTAAGTCAGATTAGTTCTATAGGTAATATTTTCTGCTGGAATAAAAGCTACCATTAAGATATAGTTTATAGAAGTGCATTCTGAGCAGGCATGTTTATCTTTCATTTATTTTTTATTTATCTATCTATTTATTACATAGAAACCATCCATGTTCAGACATATGGTTTAAACAAATCATATTACAAAAATAACAATATTATAACAATTAACAAGTTATGCGCTAAACCCGGTGCGTAAATAATACTACAAATGTAGCGGTACCGCACAAGTTACAGAATACCCTTCTTGCGTTGTGTGATATGGTGCGATAAGCTCCATACCACATAAAAGCCAAGTCCTGACTTGACATGCTCATGCACGTTTTCCCCTATAGACATCAATGGAGAAAAAGTATTAAAAAAAAAACTAACACCAGTGAAATAAAAAAAAGAAGCTTAAACTATAAATAAACCTAACATCACTATTTTAAAAAATTAAAATAAGCTAAAATAATAATAATAAAAACTAAGTTACAAAAATGAAAAAAACTAACACTATAAAAAAAACTATAAAATTATGAAAAATAAAAAAAATCTAAGATTACAAAAAATAATAAACAAAATTATCCAAAATAATAAAAATTAAACCTAATCTAATAGCCCTATAAAAACAAAAAAGCCACCCCAAAATAAAAACACCCCCTAATCAAACAATAAACTACCAATAGCCTTTAAAAGGGCCTTTTGTAGGGCATTGCCCTTAAGAATTCAGCTCTTTTACATAAAACAATTACAAAGTACCCCCTAACAGTAAAATCCCCCACCCATGAAACCTCCCAAAATAAAAAAAACTAACTCTAAAAAAACCTAATCTACCCATTGCCCCTAAAGGTGCATTTGTATAGGCATTGCCCTTAAAGGGCAATCAGCTCTTTTGCTGCCCATAAAAAAAAGCCCTAATATAAAAAAAAAATAAGACTAACCCCAAAAAATATACTCATCTTTTCTGAAGTCTGGACATCTATCTTTATCCAGATGGCGAAAATTCTTCATCCAGATGGTGACATCTTCATCCAGCACAGGGACATCTTCCTTTTTTCATCCTCGTGGTGCGGAGTTGTGGTGGCACAGAGCTGTGGTGGCACAGAGCTGAGCAGGACAGGTGGCGACAATGACATCCAGCGTGGAGCCTCCTCTTCATGTGATCTCTGTTGCACACTGAAGATTGAATGCAAGGTACCCCTTTTATATTGGGGTACCCTTGCATTCCTATTGGCTGAAATTTTCAAATCAGCCAATAGAATGAGAGCTGCTTAAATCCTATTGGCTGTTCAAATCAGTCAATAGGAATGCAAGGTACCCCAAATATAAAACTGGTATGTTGCATTCAATCTTTAGTGTGCGGCGGCGATCCTATGAAGATCCTCCATGCTGGATGTCCGCTCGGCCACCGTTCCGTGCTGCCTTCACTCCGGAAGTAGATAGAAGATATCCCCACGCTGGATGAAGATGGAGCTGCCTGGAAGAAGACCTTCACCGACGGACTGGTGGGTGAGTACTTATTTTGGGGATAGACTATGGCCTAGATTACGAGTTGTGCGTTAGGGTTAAAAAGCAGCGTTAAGGGGTCCTAATGCTGCTTTTTAACGCACGCTGGTATTACGAGTCTTGAAATGACAGGCTCACTTTTTTGGTCAGAGGCGAAAATACCTTAAAACCACTTACGTCAATTGCGTATCCTATATTTTCTATGGGACTTGCATAATGCCGGTATTACAAGTCTGACCAAAAGTGAACGTTACACCCTCTCCTGTCAAGACTTATACCGCATTTAAAAGTCAGTAGTTAAGAGTTTTATGGGCTAACTCCGTAGCATAAAACTCTTAACTAAAGTGCTAAAAAGTACACTAACACCCATAAACTACCTATTAACCCCTAAACCGAGGTTCCCCCCACATAGCAAACACTAAATAAAAATGTTTAACCCCTAATCTGCCGAACCGGACATCGCCGCCACTATAAAAAATATATAAACCCCTAAACCTCCACCCTCCCGCATCGCAAACACTAGTTTAATTTTATTAACCCCTAATCTGCCGTCCATAACATCGCCGACACCTACCTACATTTATTAACCCCTTATCTGCCGCCCCCAACGTCGCCGCAACTATATTAAAGTTTTTAACCCCTAAATCTAACCCTAACCCCCTTAACTTAAATATAATTAAAATAAATCTAAATAAAATTATTATAATTAACTAAATTATTCCTATTTAAAACTAAATACTTATCTATAAAATAAACCCTAGGATAGCTACAATATAACTAATAGTTACATTGTATCTAGCTTAGGATTTATTTTTATTTTACAGGCAACTTTGTATTTATTTTAACTAGGTACAATAGTTATTAAATAGTTATTAACTATTTAATAACTACCAAATAAATCCTAACCTAAGTTACAATTACACCTAACACTACACTATAATTAAATAAATTCCCTAAACTAAATACAATTAATTACAATTTAAAACAATTATCTAAAGCAGTGTTTTTCAACCAGTGTGCCGTGGCACACTAGTGTGCCGTGAGAGATCCTCAGGTGTGCCACGGCAGACTGACAACAGTGTGACATATTTTTTAAACTTTGCTTGTTCTTTACTCCCAGTGCAGGGGTAGTTTGTAGGAGGCATGGCATAACAGCACAATACATACAGTATGTGTGTGTTTGTGTGTATGTGTATATATATATGCTGTATTAGGCTACAATGTGTGATTTTTTTTTAAATTTTGGGATGGTGGTGTGCCACAGGATTTTTTAATGTAAAAAAGTGTGCCACGGCAAAAAAAAGGTTAAAAATCACTGATCTAAAGTACGAAAAACAAACAAACACTAAATTACTGAAAATAATAAAATAATTAAAAAAAAATTAAACTAATTACACCTAATCTAATACCCCTAATAAAATAATAAAAAAAACCAAAATAAAAAAGCCCTACCCTACCCTAAATTACAAATAGCCCTTAAAAGGGCCTTGTGCGGCATTGCCCCAAAGTAATCAGCTCTTTTACCTGTAAAAAAAAGTACAATATCCCCCCAACATTAAAACCCACCTCTCACACACCCAACCCTACTCTAAAACCCACCCAATACCCCCTTAATAAAACCTAACACTAACCCCTTGAAGATCACCCTACCTTGAGAAGTCTTGCCCCAGCCACGAAGCCGGCCGAAGTGGTCCTCCAGACGGGCAGAAGTCTTCATCGAAGCTGGCCAGAAAAGGTCCTCCAGACGGGCAGAAGTCTTCATCCAGGCGGCATCTTCTATAAGTGATGTCGCGAAAAGTTCGCCGGCGAATGTTTGCGTTCGCTGCGGCGGGCGAACATATGCGATGTTCAATCCGCCCCCTAGTCATCATCATTGAGTAAAACTTTGACCCTGTACCTCACAGTCAGCAGGCACATTACAGCCAATCAGCAGCAGACCCTCCCTCCCAGACCCTCCTACCTCCTGGACAGCATCCATTTTAGATTCATTCGGAAGCTGCATTCTTAGTAAGAGGAGGGACAGTGTAGCTGCTGCTGATTTAATAGGGAAATCGATAGCTAGGCTAGTGTATTCAGTGTCCACTACAGTCCTGAAGGACTTATCTGATCTCTGCTGTAAGGACAGCACCCCAAAAAGCCATTCTTAGGGCTAGAACATCAGTCTGTTTTTTTTTTTTTTTCCTGTGTAATCTAATTGCCGTTGCCTACCTGCCAGCGTGTGTGTCAGGCTCACAGCGTATACTGTACCCACTTGCCCAGTGCCACCACTCATATCTGGTGTAACAGTAGTGTACATTTAAAAAAACAACACTTTTTGACTGTGTTAAATAATAGCAGTCAGTTTCCTTGACACGTGTGCGTTTCAGTGCCTGCCAGGGCACAGTGTCCCCCCAGTGCAACTCATATCTGGTGTAACAGTAGTGTACATTTAAAAAAAAACAACACTTTTTTGACTGTGTTAAATAATAGCAGTCAGTTTCCGTCACACGTGTGCTTTTCAGGGCCTGCCTGCCAGGGCACAGTGTCACCCCAGTGCAACTCATATCTGGTATAACAGTAGTGTACATTTTAAAAAAAAACAATACTTTTTTGACTGTGTTAAATAATAGCAGTCAGTTTCCTTCACACGTGTGTGTTTCAGTGCCTGCCAGGGCACAGTGTCACCCCAGTGCAACTCATATCTGGTGTAACAGTAGTGTACATTTATAAAAAACAACACTTTTTTGACTGTGTTAAATAATAGCAGTCAGTTTCCTTCACACGTGTGGGTTTCAGTGCCTGCCAGGGCACAGTGTCACCCCAGTGCAACTCATATCTGGTGTAACAGTAGTGTACATTTAAAAAAAAAAAAACACTTTTTTGACTGTGTTAAATAATAGCAGTCAGTTTCCTTCACACGTGTGTGTTTCAGTGCCTGCCAGGGCACAGTGTCACCCCAGTGCAACTCATATCTGGTGTAACAGTAGTGTACATTTAAAAAAAACAACACTTTTTTGACTGTGTTAAATAATAGCAGTCAGTTTCCTTCACACGTGTGCTTTTCAGTGCCTGCCAGGGCACAGTGTCACCCCAGTGCAACTCATATCTGGTGTAACAGTAGTGTACATTTTAAAAAAAACAATACTTTTTTGACTGTGTTAAATAATAGCAGTCAGTTTCCTTCACACGTGTGTGTTTCAGTGCCTACCAGGGCACAGTGTCACCCCAGTGCAACTCATATCTGGTGTAACAGTAGTGTACATTTAAAAAAAACAACACTTTTTTGACTGTGTTAAATAATAGCAGTCAGTTTCCTTCACATGTGTGTGTTTCAGTGCCTGCCAGGGCACAGTGTCACCCCAGTGCAACTCATATATGGTGTAACAGTAGTGTACATTTAAAAAAAACAACACTTTTTTGACTGTGTTAAATAATAGCAGTCAGTTTCCTTCACACGTGTTCATTTTAGTGCCTGCCAGGGCACAGTGTCACCACAGTGCAACTCATGTCTGGTGTAACAGTAGTGTACATTTAAAAAAAAACAACACTTTTTTGACTGTGTTAAATAATAGCAGTCAGTTTCCTTGACACGTGTGCATTTCAGTGCCTGCCAGGGCACAGTGTCACCCCAGTGCAACTCATATCTGGTGTAACAGTAGTGTACGTTTAAAAAAAACAACACTTTTTTGACTGTGTTAAATAATAGCAGTCAGTTTCCTTCACACGTGTGCGTTTCAGTGCCTGCCAGGGCACAGTGTCACCCCAGTGTAACTCATATCTGGTGTAACAGTAGTGTACATTAAAAAAAAAAAAAAAAACTTTTTTGACTGTGTTAAATAATAGCAGTCAGTTTCCTTCACACGTGTGCGTTTCAGTGCCTGCCAGGGCTCAGTGTCACCCCAGTGTAACTCATATCTGGTGTAACAGTAGTGTACATTTAAAAAAACAACACTTTTTTGACTGTGTTAAATAATAGCAGTCAGTTTCCTTCACACGTGTGCGTTTCAGTGCCTGCCAGGGCACAGTGTCACCCCAGTGCAACTCATATCTGGTGTAACAGTAGTGTACATTTATAAAAAAACAACACTTTTTTGACTGTGTTAAATAATAGCAGTCAGTTTCCTTCACACGTGTGCGTTTCAGTGCCTGCCTTCCAGGGCACAGTATCACCCCAGTGCAACTCATATCTGGTGTAACAGTAGTGTACATTTAAAAAAAACAACATTTTTTAGACTGTGTTAAATAATAGCAGTCAGTTTCCTTCACACGTGTGTGTTTCAGTGCCTGCCAGGGCACAGTGTCACCCCAGTGCAACTCATATCTGGTGTAACAATAGTGTACATTTTAAAAAAAACAATACTTTTTTGACTGTGTTAAATAATAGCAGTCAGTTTCCTTCACACGTGTGTGTTTCAGTGCCTGCCAGGGCACAGTGTCACCCCAGTGCAACTCATATCTGGTGTAACAGTAGTGTACATTTAAAAAAACAACACTTTTTTGACTGTGTTAAATAATAGCAGTCAGTTTCCTTCACACGTGTGCGTTTCAGTGCCTGCCAGGGCACAGTGTCACCCCAGTGCAACTCATATCTGGTGTAACAGTAGTGTACATTTTAAAAAAAACAATACTTTTTTGACTGTGTTAAATAATAGCAGTCAGTTTCCTTCACACGTGTGTGTTTCAGTGCCTGCCAGGGCACAGTGTCACCCCAGTGCAACTCATATCTGGTGTAACAGTAGTGTACATTTAAAAAAAACAACACTTTTTTGACTGTGTTAAATAATAGCAGTCAGTTTCCTTCACACGTGTGCGTTTCAGTGCCTGCCAGGGCACAGTGTCACCCCAGTGCAACTCATATCTGGTGTAACAGTAGTGTACATTTAAAAAAAACAACACGTTTTTGACTGAGTTAAATAATAGCAGACAGTTTCCTTCACACGTGTTCATTTTAGTGCCTGCCAGGGCACAGTGTCACCACAGTGCAACTCATGTCTGGTGTAACAGTAGTGTACGTTTAAAAAAAACAACACTTTTTTGACTGTGTTAAATAATAGCAGTCAGTTTCCTTCACACGTGTGCGTTTCAGTGCCTGCCAGGGCACAGTGTCACCCCAGTGTAACTCATATCTGGTGTAACAGTAGTGTACATTAAAAAAAAAAAAAAAAACTTTTTTGACTGTGTTAAATAATAGCAGTCAGTTTCCTTCACACGTGTGCGTTTCAGTGCCTGCCAGGGCTCAGTGTCACCCCAGTGTAACTCATATCTGGTGTAACAGTAGTGTACATTTAAAAAAAACAACACTTTTTTGACTGTGTTAAATAATAGCAGTCAGTTTCCTTCACACGTGTGCGTTTCAGTGCCTGCCAGGGCACAGTGTCACCCCAGTGCAACTCATATCTGGTGTAACAGTAGTGTACATTTATAAAAAAACAACACTTTTTTGACTGTGTTAAATAATAGCAGTCAGTTTCCTTCACACGTGTGCGTTTCAGTGCCTGCCAGGGCACAGTGTCACCCCAGTGCAACTCATATCTGGTGTAACAGTAGTGTACATTTAAAAAAAACAACATTTTTTAGACTGTGTTAAATAATAGCAGTCAGTTTCCTTCACACGTGTGTGTTTCAGTGCCTGCCAGGGCACAGTGTCACCCCAGTGCAACTCATATCTGGTGTAACAATAGTGTACATTGTAAAAAAAACAATACTTTTTTGACTGTGTTAAATAATAGCAGTCAGTTTCCTTCACACGTGTGTGTTTCAGTGCCTGCCAGGGCACAGTGTCACCCCAGTGCAACTCATATCTGGTGTAACAGTAGTGTACATTTATAAAAAACAACACTTTTTTGACTGTGTTAAATAATAGCAGTCAGTTTCCTTCACACGTGTGTGTTTCAGTGCCTGCCAGGGCACAGTGTCACCCCAGTGCAACTCATATCTGGTGTAACAGTAGTGTACATTTAAAAAAAACAACACTTTTTTGACTGTGTTAAATAATAGCAGTCAGTTTCCTTCACACGTGTGCGTTTCAGTGCCTGCCAGGGCACAGTGTCACCCCAGTGCAACTCATATCTGGTGTAACAGTAGTGTACATTTTAAAAAAACAATACTTTTTTGACTGTGTTAAATAATAGCAGTCAGTTTCCTTCACACGTGTGTGTTTCAGTGCCTGCCAGGGCACAGTGTCACCCCAGTGCAACTCATATCTGGTGTAACAGTAGTGTACATTTAAAAAAAACAACACTTTTTTGACTGTGTTAAATAATAGCAGTCAGTTTCCTTCACACGTGTGCGTTTCAGTGCCTGCCAGGGCACAGTGTCACCCCAGTGCAACTCATATCTGGTGTAACAGTAGTGTACATTTAAAAAAAACAACACGTTTTTGACTGAGTTAAATAATAGCAGACAGTTTCCTTCACACGTGTTCATTTTAGTGCCTGCCAGGGCACAGTGTCACCACAGTGCAACTCATGTCTGGTGTAACAGTAGTGTACATTTAAAAAAAAACAACACTTTTTTGACTGTGTTAAATAATAGCAGTCAGTTTCCTTGACACGTGTGCATTTCAGTGCCTGCCAGGGCACAGTGTCACCCCAGTGCAACTCATATCTGGTGTAACAGTAGTGTACATTTAAAAAAAAACAACACTTTTTTGACTGTGTTAAATAATAGCAGTCAGTTTCCTTCACACGTGTGCGTTTCAGTGCCTGCCAGGGCACAGTGTCACCCCAGTGTAACTCATATCTGGTGTAACAGTAGTGTACATTAAAAAAAAAAAAAAAAAAACTTTTTTGACTGTGTTAAATAATAGCAGTCAGTTTCCTTCACACGTGTGCGTTTCAGTGCCTGCCTGCCAGGGCACAGTGTCACCCCAGTGCAACTCATATCTGGTGTAACAGTAGTGTACATTTAAAAAAAAAACAACCCTTTTTTGACTGTGTTAAATAATAGCAGTCAGTTTCCTTCACACGTGTGCATTTCAGTGCCTGCCAGTGCACAGTGTCACCCCAATGCAACTCATATCTGGTGTAACAGTAGTGTAAATTTTAAAAAAACAACACTTTTTTGACTGTGTTAAATAATAGCAGTCAGTTTCCTTCACATGTGTGCGTTTCAGTGCCTGCCAGGGCACAGTGTCACCCCAGTGCAATTCATATCTGGTGTAACAGTAGTGTAAATTAAAAAGAAAAAAACACTTTTTTGACTGTGTTAAATAATAGCAGTCAGTTTCCTTCACACGTGTGTGTTTCAGTGCCTGCCTACCAGGGCACAGTGTCACCCCAGTGCAACTCATATCTGGTGTAACAGTAGTGTACATTTAAAAAAAAAAACACTTTTTTGACTGTGTTAAATAATAGCAGTCAGTTTCCTTGACACGTGTGCATTTCAGTGCCTGCCAGGGCACAGTGTCACCCCAGTGCAACTCATATCTGGTGTAACAGTAGTGTACATTTAAAAAAACAACACTTTTTTGACTGTGTTAAATAATAGCAGTCAGTTTCCTTCACACGTGTGCATTTCAGTGGCTGCCAGGGCACAGTGTCACCCCAGTGCAACTCATATCTGGTGTAACAGTAGTGTACATTTAAAAAAAAACAACACTTTTTTGACTGTGTGAAATAATAGCAGTCAGTTTCCTTCACACGTGTGCGTTTCAGTGCCTGCCAGGGCACAGTGTCAACCCAGTACAACTCATATCTGGTGTAACAGTAGTGTACATTTAAAAAAAAACAAAAAACTTTTTTGACTGTGTTAAATTATAGCAGTCAGTTTCCTTCACACGTGTGCATTTCAGTGCCTGCCAGGGCACAGTGTCACCCCAGTGCAACTCATATCTGGTGTAACAGTAGTGTACATTTAAAAAAAACAACACTTTTTTGACTGTGTTAAATAATAGCAGTCAGTTTCCTTCACACGTGTGCGTTTCAGTGCCTGCCAGGGCACAGTGTCACCCCAGTGCAACTCATATCTGGTGTAACAGTAGTGTAAATTTTAAAAAAAAACAACACTTTTTTGACTGTGTTAAATAATAGCAGTCAGTTTCCTTCACACGTGTGCGTTTCAGTGCCTGCCAGTTTCCTTCACATGTATGCGTTTCAGTGCCTGCCAGGGCACAGTGTCACCCCAGTGCAACTCGTATCTGGTGTAACAGTAGTGTACATATAAAAAAAAAAAAAACACCTTTTTGACTGTGTTAAATAATAGCAGTCAGTTTCCTTCACACATGTGCGTTTCAATGCCTGCCAGGGCACAGTGTAACCCCAGTGCAACTCATATCTGGTGTAACAGTAGTGTACATTTAAAAAAATAAATACAATTTTGACTGTAATAGATTGAATAGCAGTTAGTTGTCTGCAAGTGTGTGTGTCAGGCCTACAGCGTCTACTCTGCCAACTTCTGCCAGTGCACAGTGCCACTCATATCTGTTGTCACAGTAGCTTGCACGCATAGTACCACTAATCGAAAAAAAAATGACAGGCAGAGGCAGGCCACCCCGCAGGGGCCGTCGTGTTCGTGATGCTGTGATTTCCTTTGGCCCTAGAATAATGCCCAGTGTTCAGAGGCCATGTACCCCGAACTCAAACAGTTCTGAGGACATAGTTGACTGGCTAACACAGGACACCCAATCTTCTACAGCTTCTGCTCAGAACCTTGACGCACCATCCTCCTCCAGCTTAGCTTCGGGCACCTCTCAAGTTATCACTCGCCCGCCTGCTGCCACCACCAACACTAGCACCACAGCCGCTTCACTTGATCTGTCAGAGGAGTTATTTACACATCAGTTGGAAGAAATGAGTGATAGTGATGCGCAACCATTATTGCCAGAGGATGTAGATAACAGGGATATGTCTCAGTCAGGCAGCATTACACACATGGACGTACGGTGTGATGATGATGATGTTGTACCCGCTGCGGGAGTTTGGTCTGTCACTGTGAAGCGGGCGTAACCCTTACACTACCTGATCGATGTAACATCATACCTGATGTTTTAAAGCATGTTATTCCAAACAATTTAGGAATGTTAGGTGATTTATGCCCTTTATGGCTTAAAACCAGAATCTGCATCAACTATGTAATTTTCCATGGGAGTTTTGCCATGGATCCCCCTCCGGCATGCCACAGTCCAGGTGTTAGTCCCCTTGAAACAACTTTTCCATCACTATTGTGGCCAGAAAGAGTCCCTGTGGGTTTTAAAGTTCGCCTGCCTATTGAAGTCTATGGCGGTTCAATGTTCGCAACATCATTAATCTTCATCCATCCGGCATGGAGTGGCTCCATCTTCAAGACATCAAACGCGGAGCATCCTCTTCCAATGAAGTCCAAATGAAGAATGAAGGTTCCTTTAAATGACGTCATCCAAGATGGCATCCCTTGAATTACGATTGGCTGATAGAATTCTATCAGCCAATTGAAATTAAGGTATAAAAAATCCTATTAGCTGATCCAATCAGCCAATAGGATTGAGCTTGCATTCTTTTGGCTGATTGGATAAGCCAATAGAATGGAAGCTCAATCCTATTGGCTGATTGCATCAGCCAATATGATTTTTTCTACCTTAATTCTGATTGGCTGATAGAATTCTATCAGCCAATCGGAATTCAAGGGACGCCATCTTGGATGATGTCATTTAAAGGAACCTTCATTCTTCATTTGCACTTCATTGGAAGAGGATGCTCTGCGTCGGATGTCTCGAAGATGGAGCCGCTCCATGCCGGATGGATGAAGATAGAAGATGCCGTCTGGATGAAGACATCTGCCCGTCTGGAGGACCTCTTCTGGCCGGCTTCGATGAAGACTTCTGGCCGTCTGGAGGACCACTTCGACCGGCTTCATGGAGGACTTCGGCCCTGCTGGGTGAAGACTTCTCAAGGTAGGGTGATCTTCAAGGGGTTAGTGTTAGGTTTTATTAAGGGTGTATTGGGTGGGTTTTAGAGTAGGGTTGAGTGTGTGGGTGGTGGGTTTTAATGTTGGGGGGGTATTGTACTTTTTTTTACAGGTAAAAGAGCTGATTACTTTGGGGCAATGCCCCGCAAAAGCCCCTTTTAAGGGCTATTTGTAATTTAGTATAGGGTAGGGCTTTTTTATTTTGGGGGGCTTTTTTATTTTATTAGGGGGATTAGATTAGGTGTAATTAGTTTAAAACACTTGTAATTATTTTATTATTTTCTCTAATTTAGTGGGGGGGGTTTTCGTACTTTAGATAATTTTTTTAAATTGTATTTAATTGTAGTTAATTTAGGTAATTAATTTAATTATAGTGTAGTGTTAGGTGTAATTGTAACTTAGGTTAGGATTTATTTTACAGGTAAATTTGTCTTTATTTTAACTAGGTAGTTATTAAATAGTTAATAACTATTTAATAACTATTCTACCTAGTTAAAATAAATACAAACATGCCTGTAAAATAAAAATAAACCCTAAGCTAGCTACAATGTACCTATTAGTTATATTGTAGCTAGTTTAGGGTTTATTTTATATGTATTTAGTTTTAAATAGGAATAATTTAGTTAATGATAGTTATTTTATTTAGATTTAATTAAATTATATGTAAGTTAGGGGGTGTTAAGGTTAGGCTTAGACGTAGGCTTAGGTGTTAATAACTTTAATATAGTGGTGGCGACGTTGGGGGTGGAAGATTAGGGGTTAATAAGTGTAGGTAGGTTGCGGCAACATTGGGGGTGGCAGATTAGGGGTTAATAAATATAATGTAGGTATCGGCGATGTTGGGGGCAGCAGATTAGGGGTTCATAAGTATAATGTAGGTGACGGCGGTGTCCGAAGCGACAGATTAGTGGTTAATAATATTATGCAGGTGTCAGCGATGTTGGGGGCGGTGGATTAGGGGTTAATAAGTGTAAGATTAGGGGTTTTTAGACTCGGGGTTCATGTTAGGGTGTTAGGTGTAGACATTAAAAGTATTTCCCCATAGGAATCAATGGGGCTGTGTTAGGAGCTTTACGCTGCTTTTTTGCAGGTGTTAGGTTTTTTTCAGCTGGCTCTGCACCATTGATCCCTATGGGGAAATCGTGCACGAGCACGTTTAGCAACGCTGGTATTGAGGTGAAATGTGGAGCTAAATTTTGCTCTACGGTCACTTTTTTGCGGCTTACGCCGCATTTGTAAAAACTTGTAATTCCAGCGTTGTCTGTAGGTGAGCGGAGAGCATAAAATGCTTCTTAGCACCGCACAGCCTTACTGACAAAAAACTCGTAATCTAGGTCTTAGGTTTTTATTTTATTGTATTTTTTTTTTTTTAGGGATTTTTTTTTTTAATGGCACTAAAGAGCTGATTGCCCTGTAAGGGCAATGTCCATACAAATGCGCCTTTAGGGACAATGGGTAGCTTAGGTTTATTTAGACTTAGGTTTTTTATTTTGGGTGGTTGGTTGGCTGGGGGGTTTTACTGTTAGGGGGAACTTTGGAATTGTTTTATGTAAAATAGCTGATTTCTTAAGGGCAATGCCCTACAAAAGGACATTTTAAAGACTATAGGTAGTTTATTGTTAGATTAGGGGGTGTTTTTATTTTGGGGTGGCTTTTTGTTTTTATAGGAGTATTAGATTAGGTTTAATTTTTATTATTTTTAGTTGAAAATATTTTTTATTGACTTTTGAATGTTATTACATACAGCATCTTAAATAACAGTTAGAAACATAAAAACAAAAAATACAAATACAATAACATTGCAGCCTTCAAGTGATTGAATATGTGAGTTTTCCACACAAGACAAGAGTAATTTTGGTTTATTGACCTTTCAGTAACATTCCAACATATAATGGTGTGTTAATTCCGCTTTCCATCTAGCCTGACTCAATCTCAATCATGATCAAATCCCTATATCTTCCCCCCCTCATCTCTACCCGTTCATCTTGCTCCTGAAGACTCAATTATCTCACTCATTGAGGCACTCTAACCGGATTGTTTCCTACTGATCTTGTTGGTTTGCTAGGATTCTAGCTCTATTTTCTTTTTCAGTATACATAATATATGGTTCCCACTGTTGTATAAACGTATCCCTGGTATTAAGGAGCTCTGCCGAGGCGCTACTCATTGTAAAGTGATAATCTATTCTCCTTTTAATATATTCAAATGAGGGTGGATCCACCTTCCAAAATCTAGCTATGCTTACTCTCACAACCGTGCAGATCAAGGCTATTAGCTTGTGATGTCTTTTCACTTTATTATCTGGAGGAAAATGAAGCAAAGCCTGCTCAGGGGTAAGTGTGATATTAGTTTCTAGAATTAGGCTTAGATACCTTGAAGTCTGATTCCAAATCTCTGTAACCTTTCCACAATGCCACCACATGTGTAAGTATGTCCCTTCCTCCCCACAACCCCTGTAGCACAAGTGGGGCCTGCTGTGCTGCGTATTGGCAAATCTTGTGGGATATATGTACCATTTATAGAGTACTTTAATATAGTTTTCCTTCAACATGGCATTTGGAGAAAACGATAGACCTCTTTTAATGTTTGATATCCAGTTATCTATTGTCCATGTCCTGCCCAAATCCTGTTCCCATTTAGTCATTATTACACTCTTGTCCCTATTTGAGCCACCATTAATAGCCGGATAGAGCAATGCTATCAGTCCCCTCCTAACCTCCTTCGATAAACATAGTGATTCTAATATAGTATTGTTTGGAGGCTTATCTAATCCCATTATCTCTCGAACTCTGGATTTAAGTTGTAAGTAGTGGAACCACTCATTTTGCCCGGGTGTGCCTAGCTCTGCATATTGAGAGAAGGATAGTAGGTCGCCATTAACATAAACATCTGCTATTCGGTAGAGGCCTTTATTCTCCCATTTCCTTTGAGTATGTATGTCAACTAAAGATTCAAGAGGGGAGAGCGGGGTCAGTCTGGACCTCTCGTTGAGTAAATGATACTTCCTAGTCGCTGTGTCCCAAATAAAAGCAGTGTGTGTGATCGCAATGAACGATTTGATGTGACCGGGTCTGTTTTGTTGTGTTGCCCAAAGAATATTATCCAATCTTCTTACATTAAGCATGTCTTTTTCTAATTGGACCCATTGTGGTGTAAATCCTAATTTAAACCATTGTGTGGTCTGGGCCAATCTAGCTGCATAATAATATGATATTAGGTTAGGTAATCCGATGCCTCCCTCTCCCCTATGTCTCATCATATTGTGTTTGTTTATTCTAGCCCTTTTCCCTCCCCAAATGAATTTTAAAATTGCCTTCTGCATTACATATAATTCTGACAACGGTATTGAAATTGGGAGTGTTCTGAATAGGTATAGGAGTTTGGGCAATATTGTCATTTTGACAGATATTACTCTTCCATACAGGGAGATTTTAAATTTAGTCCATTTCACTAATAGCTCTCTAATGTGTGTGAACATGGGGACATAATTTTCCCTATAAAGTAAGTGCACATCTTTTGTGAGGTTGATTCCTAGATATTTGAGAGATGATTTGGCCCATTTAAATGTAAAGTTAATTTCTAATAATTTCTTTGTTGGCTTTGGGAGATATGTGCTAAGGGCCTCACACTTGCCTTCATTAATTTTATATCCAGACAACTGTCCAAATTTATTTATTATGGAATATACCATCGGGAGCGAAAGTAAAGGTTTTGTGACTGCAAGGATGACGTCATCAGCAAATAATGAAATTTTATATTCCTTATCCCCCACCCGTATACCTGCAATATTTGGATTATCCCTTATCCTAACCGCCAATGGCTCAATACATAGAGCAAAAAGTAGGGGTGACAGGGGGCAACCTTGTCTTGTGCCATTACGGATTTTTATTCTGTCTGATTGATACCCTGAGAGTCTTATGTATGCATCTGGGCTTGAATATATCTTTTTTAAGGCAGTAGTGAAGGGGCCTTTAAATCCCATTTTGCTAAGCACTGCAAACATGTATTCCCAGTTAACTCTATCAAATGCCTTCTCTGCGTCCAATGCTAGAAACAGAGAAGGCATCTTCCCAACTGTCGCATAATTAATCAGGTCAATCATTTTCCTAGTGTTATCTGGTGCCTCTCTTTGCGAGATGAAACCCACTTGGTCATTGTCTATCAAATTTCTAACGGGTAGGGTCAATCGGTTAGCCAAAATTTTTGTGAATAATTTTAGGTCCTGGTTGATTAAGGAAATTGGACGGTAATTTTGGCAGTATTGTTTGCTCTTGCCAGGTTTTGGAATGACCGTCACCCTTGCAGTCAACAAATCTGGGGGAATATCTACTCCTTGCAAGATGTTATTAAACAGTATCCTTAATTGGGGAGCCAATGATAACTGCAGGTCTTTATAAAATGAGCCTGGAAACCCATCAGGGCCTGTTGCTTTGTTTCTTTTAAGTTATTTGATAGCCAACATAATCTCTTGTATTGTTATGGGGGAGTTCAAATTCTCTAGTTCTTCTTCTGTGATAGTTTTTAATTTGCTATCTTCTAGGAAACTAATCAATTCTTCTCTCTTGTTATTATCTTTATTACTACTAGGTAAATTATAAAGATTGTTATAAAAGTTGGCAAACTCATTGGCTATTTGTAGGGGATCATTTGTGACTTGTCCCGAGGTAGTTTGTATTTGTGGGATTGTAGTCGCCCTTGTCAGGTCTTTTAGTTTATTTGCCAGCATCCTATCTGGTTTGTTTGCATAAATATAATATCTGGTGTCTACTGCTTTTATCGACTGGATCATTTCTCTATCTAATAGTTGGTTTATTTCTTCGTTTTTAATTTTAAGTAATTTTAAGACCTTTTTTGGGGGGCTTTTTTTTATTTGTTCTCTGAGTGCAGCAATTTCTACCCTCAAGCTATCTAGTTTGGCATTATAATTCTTCTTTATTTTGTTAGATTCAGCAATTAGCAGGCCTCTCACCGAGGCCTTAAGTGCACTCCATACAAAATTTGGATTGGACGTTGATCCTGCATTAATATCTACAAAATCTTTAATGTGCTGCTGTACTTTCTGAAGAACAATGGTATTCTGAAGTAGGCTAGGGTGGAGTGACCAGGATCTAACTCTATTGGGGTTGATCATTCCCTCTAAATCAATTATCATCATATCGTGATCAGACCATGAACAGTTATGAATAAACGCTAGCTTTACCAGTGGCAATAGGACCTGACTGATTAGGATCAAGTCTATTCTTGAATGGGTACCATGCACTGTGGAGTAATAAGTGAAATCTTTAGCTCCCTTTTTAATTGCCCTCCAACTGTCTATTAGATTGAAGTCTAGTAATAAGTCAGCTAGAAGCTGTTGGGCTGGTGTTGTTCTCCTTTTTTTATGGGGTGTTCTATCTAGATCGTCATTTAACGTTAAAATCTCCTCCTATTATGATTTTACTTCTCTTCCATGACAGGAGTAGTCTGCTTATTTTAGTGATGAAGGGGCCCTGATTCTCATTGGGTGCATATACATTCATTAATACCACTGGGATGTTATGGATTGTCCCCTTGACTATTAGAAATCTCCCTCCCTTATCTTTAACTATCTCTTCCTCCTTAAAATTCAGAGAGGTATGTATGAGGATGGAAACTCCACATTTTTTCTTGTCAGTGAATGCATGATATTGCAATGGAAAGCTCTTATCCCAATATTTAGGTGTTACATCTGAGGTGAAGTGCGTTTCTTGGAGCATTATTATTTGGGCTTTCAGGGCATTGTAATCTATAATAGCTTTTTTTCCTTTTTGTGTTGGAGTTGAGCCCCCTAACATTGTCTGAAATTAATCTAATGAATATGACTTCTTACCTCGAGCACTGCTTATATAGGTCCTCTTTATAAGTCACCTATCTATATCTCTTACCTTTATACCTGAACATCTTAGGAAAGCAACATTCTTAATACCTTGGATATTACCCTTTATATTAATTGTCTTGTGAACTTCTATTTTGATGACACTTGAGACTGCATATAAACATATATAAAAACATAACATTAACATAAAACTTAGTGTGTTTGAACAATTCAATAACATTTGAACGTTTTTGTTGTTTTAAATAAAACTAAACAATATCTGGAACTAACATATATTGATCTATGATCTCATCCTATCACATAAGGCAGATCTTAGAGAACCAATCATATCCTTGGTATTAGCATCAGTGAAGATCAAGTATTAGTATTAGGGGAAGGTTAGAAGGGAATGAGTGAGAAAAAGTTGGGGGTAAAGAAGAATGAATAATTAGGGTAGAGGAGAGCAAGCAAACAATGAGATTACCCCCTTTCAACATTGTTCATCGTTCTGATAACAGTACCTTCATCTTAAATATTATTATTATCATTGTATGATCCATAGATCACACTTCGGTTTTCTTTTTCTCTTTATCAAACCTCGAAGCTGTCTCTGTTGAGAGAATCACTGTACTGGGTATGCCTCTGTGCTATTGTTGCTTCCACCATCTTCTCTTGTGACATTAGATGTGGGTTTTTTAGGTCTCCCATTCCTATTTACCTCAGTCCATTCTTTCTGTGGCAGTCTCCTAGTGGTTTGTGGGGCGTCCGGCAAAACATCTTCCTCTATTGGAATCTCAAGCTTGCCAAGCAGCAACCGTCCCTCTTCAACCGTGGTGCATGAATAGGTGGAGTTCTTACATGTGAAGATTAATTTGAACGGAAAGTTCCATCTATATCTCAATTTTTCTCTTATGAGGGCTGTCACTACTGGTTTCAATTCTCTTCGCCTTCTTAGTGTCACTGGTGATAGATTTGTAAATATCTGGATATTATGCCCTTCATATGTAATTGTGGTGCTTGTCTTGCAGCTTGAAGTATTAGTTCTTTAACATGGAAATAATGTAGTTTGACTACTACATCTCTTGTCTTGGATTGAGAGGGTTTGGTTAAGGCTCTATGCACCCTGTCCATCAAAAGCATGGGGGGTTCTGTATCTGGGACAAGTTGATGAAAAATCTCAGTTACATCTGCTTTCAAATTTTTGTACTCTTCTGGAAGATTCCTTATTCTGAGATTGGAGCGCCTCGATCTATTTTCCAAATCTTCTACTTGATCCTCCAGCTTCTTGATGTATATAGAATGATCCATTAGAGTAGTTTTAATCTGAGGAATGTCTTCTGAGATATCTTCCAGCCTATTTTCAATCTCCGTTGTTCTTCCTCCAATCTCTTTGATGTCTTGCTTAAGGTCATATAAAGCTGTTTTTAGTTCCTCATGGAAGAAAGTTTTGATTTGAGACAGAAGCTCATTATTTGGTATATCTCCAGGTTGTCCCACCTCTTCATCTGATGTTTCTGCTTGAGTATGTTGTTTTGGAGGACTATTAGCTTTGTCTGCTGCTTTCAATTTTAGCTGTGACTTAGTGAGGCACTCTTTCCCAGATTGGTTTCTGCTCTTCATCTTGAAAAAATTATTTACGTCTTCCCTTAATCAATTCAGAGTGTATCTTCCCCTCTATGTCGCCAGGCTTCTTAGCGTGCAATTTAATTATTATGAATGAAGGGCAAAAGTATGGATTTATTCTTTCATATTACATTTATTTAAAGATCATGACTGGCTTTATTTGTTCCAGGTTGATATGTAATGCTTTAACATTGCTTTTGAACTTTATATATAATGGTGCTGAGCATTATTATTGGTTTTTACATAGGAAATTGCAGTATCTCCGTCTCCTGACTTTTAGGGCCCTGAAAAGTTCTCTAATCGTATCCCGAAAACACCACTGAAGTTGCACCTTCAGGTTAGAGAGTCTTGTAGTTGTTATCTGTGGAAACCCTTATAGAAGAGATACTGAACCAAACTTCCTATTTATTTCCCTTTACATTTGCATGTGCAATCTTCAGGTAAATGAAGAGTTTATTAGTTGCTTATGTTCTTGTTGTCATCGTTTTTGTTAATTATATTAGCTTTATTGCCCTTACAATGACCAATACTCCCATAAAATGGAGTCTCAATATTAGGCCTTGTAGCCTCTAATGAAAATACAATGAAAGTAGTTCCTTGATAGTCTGATTTTTGCTAGTGTAAGTGTCTGAAATATCTAGATGACAGTGATGTATATTACACACAGTGGTTTGCTGCTTGTTTGTTACTCACACTTTGATTGAAGGTTCCTTCTTTTCTCCTCCTTTCAGTCTTTAATGTGTGATCTGCCTATATTTAATACCTGCTTAGATACTGAAGTGCAGTTATTTATCAGGGATGGTAGTTCTGCCTGCTTTAATCTTATTCTTTCATGAAGATTTCAGGCACTTTAATGAGCCAGAGATTTCCGAGGTAGGCCGAAGCCTGGGATTTTCCTGAAAATCCTCTGGAACTCCTTTCTGGGTAGATTGAAATTTGTCTCAAACTCAGCCAAATTTCAGCCAATGGTCCCTTGTAGTGAGTAAATACTGCTCCAGTGTTTTTTTCTGGGAATCAACTCCTAAATAGTGCTTTTTAGGGCTAATAAATGACAGGTTTTAACTAGAGCTCTGTTAAATTGTGACTGTCTAGGCTGCTGGCTAGCTCCTCCCTCAATTTTTATTATTTTTGATAATTTTGTTTATTATTATTTGTAAACTTATTTTTCGTAATTTTATAGGGTTTTTTTGTACTGTTATTTTTTTAATTTTTCGTAGTGTTTTTTTAATTTTGTAATTTAGTTTTTTTATTTTTAGTTAATTTTATTTTCTTAAAATAGTTATGTTAGGTTTTCTGATAGTTTAAGCTTAGGGTTTTATTTATTTCACAGGTAAGTTTTTTATTTTAAGATATTTATATTGAAACTTTTATTTAAAGTTAGGGGGGTGTTAGATTTAGGGGTTTATAGTTTAATTTAGTGTGTCACAATGTGGGGGGGCGGCGGTTTAGGGGTTAATAGGTTTATTTTAGTAGCAGCTAGGTGGGAGGTCGGCGGTTTAGTGGTCAATAGGTTTAGTTTAGTAGTAGTTTAGTAGTAGCAATGTGGGGGTTTAGGGGTTAATACTTTAATTTAGTGTTGGCAATGAGGGTGTGCGGCGGATTAGGGGTTAATTGTTTTAATATACTATTTGCAATGTGGGGATGGTGGTTTAGGGGTTAGTAGGTAGTTTATGGGTGTTAGTGTACTTTGTAACATTTTTGTTATGAGTTTTGTGAAATATTTTTGGTTTGTAAAATTGATAAATACTGGCGGAATAGATTGCGGCGGTATGAGCTATAATGCTAGCGTAATAGCTGGACCACACAACCTGTAATACAGGAGACCTGAAAATTCCACAGTCAAAAGCCATTTTGAGTGCGGAATGGAGAGTTGCGGTACAGGCTAAAATGATAGCAGTGCAGCTGTACTGCCGTGACTTGTAATACAGGAGACCTGCCATTCTGCACGCAAAGGCCAAGTTTTCAGCGGTATAGCCTCACCGCAAAACTTATTAATTTAGGTGAAAGTTTGTTATGGCTGGATATGTTTATTTATTAATAATCATTTGAAAGTGAATGTAAATTTTGATGCTAAAGTGTTCGGCTTTTAAAAGTTTGATTAAAAACAGGGGCACTTTAATTCATCAAAATTTACATTTCACTCCTTTTGTAAAAAAAAACTTATCTTTTAAACTTGTCAGCAGCTCCAGCTTCCTCCAGTCGTCGCAAGCCATTTCTGATGTCAAAAATGATGGATAGGTTATCCTCCAATCATGGCTTCCCCCCCCTGGGGGAATCAGTGTCTGATTCAATGCTGTGATTGGAGGAAGCCGGATTCCTCATTTTAGACCCAGGAATAGGCTTTGCAACGGGTGGAGGAAGCTGGAGCTGCTGTCAAGTTGAAAATGTAAGTTTTTTTCACAAATGGAGTGAAATGTAAATTTTGATGAATTAAAGTGCCCCTATTCTTAATCAAATTTTTAAAAAACGGGCACTTTAGCATCAAAATTTACATTCACTTTAATGGATCAATTTAAAGGGACATAATACTCATATGCTAAATCACTTGAAACTGATGCAGTATAACTGTAAAAAGCTGACAGGAAAATATCACCTGAGCATCTCTATGTAAAAAAGGAAGATATTTTACCTCACAATCTCCTCAGCTCAGCAGAGTAAGTTCTGTGTAAAAAGTTATACTCAGCTGCTCCCAGCTGCAGGTAAAAATTTTTAAAAAAATGAAGAAATGAACAGCAACCAATCAGCATCAGCAGTGCTGAGGTCATGAACTCTTACTGTGATCTCATGAGATTTGACTTAACTCTAATGAGATTTCATAGTAAGCTTCCTTTACCTGATTGGTGAAATAAGATGAGAGTGCACGATGCTAGTCCCTTCAGATGTCCCAGGACAAACACACTAAAAATCCTTTACAATGGGAGGTGGCTACTGAGGAACTTTTGAGGTAAAATATCTTTCTTCTTTACATAGAGATGTTCAGGTTATATTTTCTAATCAGCTTTTTACAGCTATGCTGCATCACTTTCAAGTGTTTAAACATTTGGGTATTATGGCCCTTTAAGGCACAATGGTGACAAACTACTGCTTAAAATGACAAAATTCAACAAATTAAATAAAAATAAATAAAATAAAATGTGCTGGTGAAATGTTTTATAAAATGTATTATTATTTACCATAATACTTTTAATTTGGGTCTTAATGTGCATGCATGATCCATTTTCCCTTGAGATCTATGACTTGGAAAATGATGTTAAAGAATTGCTGCTGCTAAAATATAATGTCAGATCCAAGGACATTATACAATTCTAAATATACAAGGTTACAGCTTCATGTACAGAATACAAAGTCTCATATAGTTATACACATTCTTTGCCACTTTTTCTGTTCCTTATATTCTCATCATTTTGATAAGCAGTAAGTGTTTTTATATGCATCACATTTCTTATTTGAGATGTCAAATATTAGTTAAATAAAGTGTTGTTTAAGAAAAGAACAATAAACACTTAAATACCATTATTTCAGTGATAGGAAAATTAAATTAAACAGTTTAAATAATTTTTTCAACCTGACACATTAGTAGAATTAAGTAAGATGCTCAAAAGGGCCCCTGAGCCATACAGTTTAGATCTCTGGTATGTAAAATAATACAAAGTATAAAGCTTTTAGTTACTACCCTCTGTCAAACAATGGATGTATGTTGAATCCCCCCCCCCCAAAAAAAAAGAACAAAAGCACCTACCTCAGCCCTATACTGTTTAAAGGATCAGTCTACTCCAGAATTTTAATTGTTTAAAAAGATAGATTATCCTTTTATTACCCATTCATCAGTTTTGCACAGCTACCACTGTTATATTAATATACTTTTACCTCTGTGATTACCTTGTATCTAAGCCTCTGCAGACTGCCCCTTTATTTCAGTTCATTTGATAGACTTACATGTAAGCCAATCAGTGCTGACTAATAAATAACTCTGTGGAAGTGAGCACAATGTTATCTATATGACACACAAGAGTTAGTTCTGTCTAGTTGAAAAAAACTGTCAAAATGCACTAAGATAAGAAGTAGCCTTCAATAGCTTATAAATTAGTAGAGATGTGCATTTGTTTTAGTTTTTATGAAAAAAAATATCTAAATGAATGCACCAGTAAAATTGAAAGAAATGAAAAAATGCTTAAAGGGACACTGAACCCAAATGTTTTATTTTGTGATTCAGATAGAGCATGCAATTTTAAGCAGCTTTCTAATTTAATCCTATTATCATTTTTTCTTCGTTCTCTTGCTATATTTATTTGAAAAAGAAGGCATCTAAGCTTTTTTTTTTTGGTTCAGCCCTCTGGACAGCACTTTTTTATTAGTGGATGAATTTATCCACTAATCAGCAAGAACAACCCAGGTTGTTCACCAAAAATGGGCAGGCATCTATACTTTCATTCTTGCATTTTAAAAAAAGATACCAAGAGAATGAAGAAAATTTGATAATAGGAGTAAATTAGAAAGTTGCTTAAAATTTCGTGCTCTATCTGAATCACGAAAGAAAACATTTGGGTTCAGTATCCGTTTAAGAAATTTGCCATGACCGGGAATATATGTCAAAAAAGTCACAGTATGGAGTCGGCCTCAAAACATGTATACATTTTAAGATTACCATGGGTCGAAGGGAAAAAAAAAGGAATTTCAACAGAAATAATGCACTTCCACTGGGAAAAATATTGTTTTAACCAATATATATCTTAAACAAATACAAAAATATGTGTCTGTATTCTATTAAATAACAGTGGTTATATAAAGTCTCTTAATATAAGTAATATAAAAATAAGGTAGATTAAAGTAATGGTAAATCCTAGCATTTGTGAAACGCTAGGATTTACAATTGGAACAAATTAACGGGACTTTCATTCATGAAGTTTAAAATACTTCATGCTAAAATCTCCTTTTCCCAGCGATCGCCTTCACTGAGCTGCTAAGGCAGCCCAACGGCAGAACGCTATTTTCTCTGTCTGGCCTGTGCGGGAAATCCGGCATATTGCGGTGCCAAGCCGGATTTCTTGCAGTTCTATTGGCTAAGAGTGTGTTCTGCCGGTGGGCTGCCTTAGAATGAAAGTCCCCTTTATTTGTTCCAATGGTAAATCCTAGCATTTCACAAATGCTAGGATTTACCGTCACTTTAAGTGAGTTGGCTCCCTGACTAATACTGTATATTTTAAGATTGTTTAGACAAAACCATGCAGTCACTCACCTCATTAGCACTAAACACCAATACTTACTGGATGGAACTGTGATATAATTTCTGCAATGAAAACTAGCAGACTCCAGGTTTACGTTGTGAGCAGACAAACTGCAACTTTAATGATGTCCTTCTGTGTGTAAATGCTAATCAGTCCATATGGGGAGCCCTATACAATCCAAATATCAATATAGATATACAATCCAATCAATATAGATATAGCCTGATGAAACAGTGTGTTACACTGAGAAACACGTTGCTGTTGTTTTTATTATTATAATAAATTTTAAACTTTTTTAACTCTCCATCTGCTGCTGAATTACTAATTTTGTTCCTGCAAAATATCTTCCGGACCTTCTGGACACTTTGCACAGAGTCTCTGGACTTGCTGGCTGACCACTGTTCTACTGGTTCGTCTTGACCATTCCACTTTGGGAATCTTTGGACTCTCCCTGGTGAGACGAGGACCCCCACTGGTGACATCTTCTTCTGGTCTACTGGACGACGTGTGGTTCCGGACTGCCGGTATTGCACATCAGTGCTTTACACTGTGTGAGTAGGATACTATAGTTCCTATCGCTCCCTATTCCAAGTTGTTTATGATCTGCACTATTTGGCTTCCTCTATTCTGTTCTCCTTAGATTCTAATTGAATATGAGCCCTAATTTAAAAATCCAAAAACATCTCTTGCTTGCTTAATATCTGATCTGTTTCACCACCTCATGGGGACCTATGTGTGTCTATAAAGTGCTCAGATAACCCTGAGCATTCTCTGCTCCCCTTATTTTACTTATGTTGTTACTCAAATGTTCATTGTGATAGGATTCCTATAGATCTGCAAGTGCATTTCTCCTGTATCAATATCATCTATAAGAGTATTGTTAAATTCAGAGGTTTCTGAAACTGATAAAATGCTTGTGCAATGCCAACACCTGCTCACTGGCAGCCAATCGGCTGCTAGCAGGGGCTGTTAATTTGTGTATCGGATCGGAATGCGCCACCTGAAGGGTGGTGGACAGGTTAAGGAGCAGCGGTTTCATGACTGATTCTGTTTTTGAACTATCTTTATTTTTTGCCTGACATGTTGGTGTTATATCTTTCACTTGGATGTTATAAGTTGCACTGAGTAATTACAACTGGATAAACAAAAACTGTGTCTGTCTTTATTTCAGGCTGCAAAGCAACAACATTTGATTATTTTCAAGAGGGGGGGGGGATTCTTTTTAATACCCACTGCATTTTGATATATATATATATATATATATATATATATATATATATATATATATATATATATATGTGTGTGTGTGTGTATTTAAGAATAAACAAAATATATTTTGCTATGTGAAGGACATTGGAATGTAAAATATTCATAGTTTCATGTCGGGTTAGTGCACTTGAGAATATGCAGTCGGTTTGCGTGCGAGTAGGGTGTTTTTTGCTCGATTAACTTCTTTGGGGTAATATGTTAACGTGATAGTGATTTTTCAAAGTTCAGCTTTTTGTGCACATCGGGTTAGTGCACGAGAGAAAAGTTTTTACTTTCAGTTTGTATTTGTAATGCTCGTGGGATATTTCCCTATCAGACCAAACTTGGCCTGAATCTTCTTATCCCAGCATTAAGTGGAAGGATAGGAAATATCCTAGAACAAAGTGAGTTTAAGAAATGAGGTAAGCAGTACTCACGGTAGACAGGGTAGTCCTTCAACGGCAATAAGGGTAAGGCAGAGAATAGTCAGAGACAAGCAAAGTCCAGCAACAGAAAGACAATCCAGCAGTTCAGCAGTTCAGGGGTAAACCAGTGGAATGGTCAGGAACAAGCAGAGGTCAGAAGCAATAAGGCAATCAACAGTTAAGCAGTTCAGGGGTAAACCAGTAGAATGGTCATGAACAGGCAGAGGTCAGAAACAATAAGGCAATCAGCAGTTCAGGGGTAAAGCAATAGAGTAGTCTTCAAACAGGCAGAGTTCAGTAACGGTAATGCAAACAACAGATCAGGTAGAAAAATATAAGCACCCAGGAGCACATACAGAAACACCTATACTTGGGCGAAGTGCATGAAGTGAGAGGTACTTACATAGGCGCAGGTTCGCGTCAAGAACATCAAACAAGATAGCGGCATCAGAGGCCAGGGCGGCGTGCGGCGATGACGTCTTTGCCATAGCAATCACTGCAACCATGGCAATGGCCATGGTAGTAGAGGCAGAGCTGCTGCCAAGACAGAGCATGACAGTAATATGTGCATTACCAGACTAGAACCTTACTTCTAGCCATGAGCATGAGTGTTTAATACTGCTCCACTAATGTTATTTATAAACATAACTTAAGCAGAAATTATTTGCATCATCTCACTTAAAACCATTCAATTAAACTGTTTACAGAAAACATTAAACTAATGCAATATTAGCTAATTTTACCTTTATATTAGCTTAAATGTTATTCAGGTGGTTAGTGAAATCATCTGTGTGGTGTGGTTAAATAGGTCCTGGGGAGAACACTGCTATACAGTATATGAATGTGTTTTTTCAGGTTCTCCTGAAGTATCTCTGTCATTAAAGGGACACTAAACCCTTTATTTTTTCTTTCGTGATTCAGATAGAGCATGGTATTTTAAGCAACTTTCTAATTTACTCCTATAAAACATTTTCTTCATTCTCTTGCTATTTATATTTAAATGAAGAAATGTAAAGCTTAGGAGTGGGCCCGTTTAAGGTTCAGCACCCTAGATAGCACTTGCTTATTGGTGGCTACATTTAAATTTTTTTGCATGCTCTATCTGAATCCTTAAAGAATAACATTTAGTTTAGTATCCCTTTAAGGAACATCTAGAACAGGATGCAGCATCTCTCTCCATCTTGTGGGTTTGGGCACACACTCTCTAGATAAAGTGAAAGCATCACTTACTGATTGCTCCTCAGTATTTAATAAAACAAAATGCTGACATATAGCTGCCAAAACAAATGTCCAGTAGGTGCATCTAAACATCTGTCAATGGTCATCCACCTTTGGAATATCACCAATTAACAGTAAAGTTTTATTAAATAATAGCCTATTGTGTGATAAATAAGGACTCGGTCTCTGGGCCGATTTATCATGCCCCGAATTGACTGTTTCCGCGCAAGCTTTCAGGCTCGCTGGAAACAGGAGTTAAGAAGCAGTGTTCATAAGACCTCTGCTCCTTAACTCATCCGCCACCTCTGAGGCAGCGGACAGTAATCAGCCCGATCAGATACAATCGGGTTGATTGACACCTCTGCTAGCGGAAGATTGGCCACAAATTTGCAGGGGAACTCCGGGTGTGACGTCACGAACGTGCGTCACGTGCCTTACGCGTTTCGTGAGCGTATCAGCTCACTTCATCATAGCCTCTGATGAAGTGAGCTGATACGCTCACGAAACGCGTAAGGCACGTGACGCACGTTCGTGACGTCACACCCGGAATTCCGACCTCCTCACTAGGCGTGCTCGCCAGCTGCTCCGTGCAGCAACCATACAATTTCCAGCTGTCTAAAACAGCAGTTTATCCAGGATCAGACCCACGCACGCAGTACATAGTAAGTTCTTGCACCATTGCATAACTTTGTTTATCTGCCGTGACTATTACATGGTTTTATAACTTAGCTACTTAATAATTACCACTGCCACCTACCGCTACAGGCGGGTCCCCCTTTCCGCTCATAGCACATTACTCCATTCTTGTTAAATGCGCCGTGTCAGACACTTGGACGCACATTCTATTATTATTTTTAATAGCATTTTTACTCACTTAGGCCTAGATTTGGAGTTTGGCGGTAGATGGGCTGTTAATGCTCCGCAGGCTTTTTTCTGGCCGCAGCATAAAATTAACTCTGGTATCGAGAGTTCAAATAAATGCTGCGTTAGGCTCCAAAAAAGGAGCGTAGAGCATTTTTTACCGCAAATGCAACTCTCGATACCAGAGTTGCTTACGGGACGCGGCCAGCCTCAAAAACGTGCTCGTGCACGATTCTCCCATAGGAAACAATGGGGCTGTTTGAGCTGTAAAAAAAACCTAACACCTGCAAAAAAGCAGCGTTCAGCTCCTAACGCAGCCCTATTGTTTCCTATGGGGAAACACTTCCTACGTCTGCACCTAACACTCTAACATGTACCCCCGAGTCTAAACACCCCTAACCTTACACTTATTAACCCCTAATCTGCCGCCCCCCGCTATCGCTGACCCCTGCATATTATTTTTAACCCCTAATCTTCCGCTCCGTACACCGCCGCAACCTACGTTATCCCTATGTACCCCTAATCTGCTGCCCCTAACACCGCCGACCCCTATATTATATTTATTAACCCCTAATCTGCCCCCCTCAACGTCGCCAACACCTGCCTACACTTATTAACCCCTAATCTGCCGAGCGGACCTGAGCGCTACTATAATAAAGTTATTAACCCCTAATCCGCCTCACTAACCCTATCATAAATAGTATTAACCCCTAATCTGCCCTCCCTAACATCGCCGACACCTAACTTCAATTATTAACCCCTAATCTGACGACCGGAGCTCATCGCTACTATAATAAATGGATTAAACCCCTAAAGCTAAGTCTAACCCTAACACTAACACCCCCCTAAGTTAAATATAATTTACATCTAACGAAATTAATTAACTCTTATTAAATAAATTATTCCTATTTAAAGCTAAATACTTACCTGTAAAATAAACCCTAATATAGCTACAATATAAATTATAATTATATTATAGCTATTTTAGGATTAATATTTATTTTACAGGTAACTTTGTATTTATTTTAACCAGGTACAATAGCTATTAAATAGTTAAGAACTATTTAATAGTTACCTAGTTAAAATAATAACAAAATTACCTGTAAAATAAGTCCTAACCTAAGTTATAATTAAACCTAACACTACCCTATCAATAAATTAATTAAATAAAATACCTACAATTACCTACAATAAAACCTAACACTACACTATCAATAAATAAATTAAATACAATTTCTACAAATAACTACAATTACATAAACTAACTAAAGTACAAAAAAATTGAAAAGAACTAAGTTACAAAAAATAAAAAAATATTTACAAACATAAGAAAAATATTACAACAATTTTAAACTAATTACACCTACTCTAAGCCCCCTAATAAAATAACAAAGACCCCCCAAAATAAAAAATTCCCTACCCTATTCTAAATTAATAAATGTAAAAGCTCTTTTACCTTACCAGCCCTGAACAGGGCCCTTTGCGGGGCATGCCCCAAGAAAATCAGCTCTTTTGCCTGTAAAAAAAAACATACAATACCCCCCCCCAACATTACAACCCACCACCCACATACCCCTAATCTAACCCAAACCCCCCTTAAATAAACCTAACACTAAGCCCCTGAAGATCTTCCTACCTTGTCTTCACCATCCAGGTATCACCGATCGGATCCTGGCATCCGGTGCTGAAGAGGTCCAGAAGAGGCTCCAAAGTCTTCCTCCTATCCGGCAAGAAGAGGACATCCGGACCGGCAAACATCTTCTCCAAGCGGCATCTTCGATCTTCTTCCCTCCGGTGCAGAGCGGGTCCATCTTGAATCAGCCGACGCGGATCCATCCTCTTCTTTCTGTGTCTCCCGACGAATGACGGTTCCTTTAAGGGACGTCATCCAAGATGGCGTCCCTCGAATTCCGATTGGCTGATAGGATTCTATCAGCCAATCGGAATTAAGGTAGGAATATTCTGATTGGCTGATGGAATCAGCCAATCAGAATCAAGTTCAATCCGATTGGCTGATCCAATCAGCCAATCAGATTGAGCTTGCATTCTATTGGCTGTTCCGATCAGCCAATAGAATATAATACAGGGGTCGGCGGGGTTAGGGGCAGCAGATTAGGGGTACATAAGTATAACATAGGTGGCGGTCGGCAGATTAGGGGTTAAAAAAATTTAATCGAGTGGCGGCGATGTGGGGGGACCTCGGTTTAGGGGTACATAGGTAGTTTATGGGTGTTAGTGTACAGTAGTTAAGAGCTTTATGAACCGGCGTTAGCCCAGAAAGCTCTTAACTCCTGCTATTTTCCGGCGGCTGGAATTTTGTCGTTAGAGCTCTAACGCTCACTTCAGAAACAACTCTAAATACCGGCGTTAGAAAGATCCCATTGAAAAGATAGGATACGCAATTGACGTAAGGGGATCTGCAGTATGGAAAAGTCGCGGCTGAAAAGTGAGTGTTAGACCCTATTTTGAGTGACTCCAAATACCGGCGGTAGCCTAAAACCAGCGTTAGGAGCCTCTAACGCTGGTTTTCACGGCTACCGCCGAACTCTAAATCTAGTCGTTATAGAATTGTTTTATTTTCATCTACATACTGCTTGGCATTACATATTAGCCTCTCTACACACATTTTTTTGCTTTTAATACAGGTTCTCGTTTTTAATAACCATTTGCACTGGCGTTATGATTTCTATGGCCCCTGTGTTTCTAATTTAGCATGTCCTGAGAACACTCTCTAGCATTGAAACAATTCTAGCCTGTGAGTCCTGAGACCTGCACGTCTAGCCTGTGAGTCCCGAGACCTGCACTTCTAGCCTGTGAGTCCTGAGACCTGCACTTCTAATCTATGAGTCCTTAGACCTGCAATTCTAGCCTGTGAGTCCTGAATCCTGCACTTCTAGCCTGTGAGTCCTGAGACCTGCACTTCTAACCTGTGAGACCTGAGACCTGCACTTCTAACCTGTGAGTTCTGCGGCCTGCACTTATAACCTGTGAGTCCTGCGACCTGCACGTATAACCTGTGAGTCCTGAGACCTGCAATTCTAGCCTGTGAGTCCTGAGACCTGCACTTCTAACCGATACTTTCACCAAAAGGCAATTATGCTTTGCAGATTGTTAAGGCAGAAGCATGCCATGATTATGTTGCTGACATTTTGGGGGTAGTAAAGCAAAGTTCCATTGGATAGATCTAAACAACTGAACCATGATTTGAGTACCCAAAAGATCCTGGGTGATAGGCATCTGCAGCCAGGCCCTGCACTCTTATCCTGCATCTCCTAGGTAAGGTGAGGAAACATTGTGAGTCCATGACAGAGAGTAGGTTCTAGAGAGATTTGTTGGGCAGGGGCAGACTATCCCAAGACAGGAAGTTGGATACAAAGGTGAACCATTGGTTGATTCCTGTATGTGAGCTTTAAACAATGTGCTTATACTTAATTTAGGCTGTCATGGGAGGGTGTTGGTCAGTATGCATGTAATTTTGTATGCATGTGATGTGAATGAGGGTTGCAGGTGAGGTTGTGATGAAGCAAACATGTTGAGGGCATGCATTAAAGTAATGAGGGGCTGTGTGTTGAGAAGGTGTTATCATGCAGAGATCTGCGATAATTTGAAGATGAAAAGAAATTAGAGCCATCATGTAAGAGTTGACTTACCCAGCAACCATGCCATAAGAAATTTCTCCATTCTCAAACTGAGTAACGTACAATATACTGCACTCTATATGTGCATTTAATGGTCAGAAGCAAATTGCAAATTGAGAGAGTGAAATTGCTTGCATCTTCTTTATATGGCCTATTGATCTTGGGGTAGCCTGAATTCCAAATGGGTGCAATATATGGCACCCATTTTGATTGTAGCCCAGGCTTAAGGATTTGAGAGAAAGGAAATAAACCTGTGAAAGCGAGTGCTGAGGGGCAGTCAGGGAAAAAAGGCAGTGACTTAGAGTAGGTGGACTGCGAGACGCCTCCGAGGATACTCTCCATCCATTAAAAACTTTCAGAGGCAAAAAAATTGTCAAAACATAACATGCGTGCCAACTAGGGTAATGTCCGAGAAAGAAGGTCTATGTTATCCTTGATGTGGTCATATAGATCAAGGAGACTAGGTCATTGAGATTTACCTCTCAATTATTTGCATGTCAATCAATCCCTGAAGTAAAGCCCTGTGTCATATTATTGAAGGGGTCCTGTTTCTACCTTTTTGTTTTCTGGGGGTTCCCATTCTCTCCTGATCTCCAGGCTTGCAAGCAGTTCTCACTGACCAGGCCTTCCATGCTTTTCTGCCAGGCCAGAAGTTCTAACCAACTCACTAGGCCTCCAGTGCACTCTCTTATGGCCAGCTTCACTCCCATGCAATCTCTCCTTTTCAGCAATTCTCACCAAATGTCCAGACCATTCATCCTCATTCTGCTGGTCCAGCATTTTCTCCTCTCCTGACATTCTTTTCTCTGCATTGCAAACTTTCTACACTTATACTCCAAAGGCACAGATCCCATATTATTGTGTGGCTCCTTTTATATTGTTTAATTTGATAAAAATGTTGCATGTGTGTGTACACCAATTTTCATATATCTGCATGTAATAGACACTACTATAAAGAAGAATATGCACAGATACAGATATACAAATTTGGTATAAAACAATTTAAAAACTTAATTAGAAGCTCACAATTTAGCACTGTTGATGAGATTAGGCTGGAACACCCACTGAAATGGGTTTGGAAAGCAGGTAGAGGAAACACTCACCCCTTCTCCCTTCTTCCCTGAATATGAAAACAAACATTAGACAAACAGGGAGCTAGCAGAAATTTGTAGATACAAGTGTACATCTAAAACTGTGGGGGCTTGGTTAGGAGTCTGAAAATGTTATTTGAAAATTATTATTATTATTATCGGTTATTTGTAGAGCGCCAACAGATTCCACAGTGCTATAAACAAAGGCAGAGTACAACAAAACAATTATAGGGATCAAATGGATAGAGGGCCCTGCCAAGAGTAGCACTGTTGTAGTCAGATCTTAAGAAGGTGATCTACAAATAGCTGGACTCTTAAGCTTACATGCTAAGGGGGTTCAGGGGATAGCAATGGAGGAGAGGAATTGATATAAAGAAAGGTTAGTGTAGGTTGTATGCATCCCTGAACAGTAGAGTCTTTAGGGAGAGCTTGAAGCTTTTAAAACTAGGGGAGAGTCTTGTAGAGTGAGGCAGAGATTTCCACAAGATGGGAGCCAGTCTGGAGAAGTCCTGTAAACGGGAGGTGTGATGAGGGTAACAAGAAAGGAAGAGAGTAGGAGGTCATGAGCAGAGCGAAGGGGACAGCAGGGAGAGTATCTGGAGACAAGGTCTGAGATATAGGGGGGAGCAGTGCATTTGACGACTTTGTATGTCAGAGTGAGAATTTTGTGTTTAATCCTAGAGGCAAGAGGAAGTCAGTGAAGGAAATGTCAGAGAGGTGCAGCAAATGAAGAGCGACATGTAAGGAAGATGAGCCTGGCAGAGGCATTCATTATGGATTGTAAAGAAGCTAGGTGGCAGCTGGGGAGACCAGAGAGGATAGAGTTGCAGTAATCATGTCAGGAAAGGATGAGAGAGTGGATTAAAATCTTAGTTGTGTCTTTTGTAAGGAAAGGTCTAATTTTAGAGATGTTTTTAACGTGGGAGCGACAGGCTTTAGCCAAGGACTGAATGTGAGGAGTGAAAGAAAGATCTGAGTCAAAAGTGACCCCGAGACTTCGGGCATGTGGAGTAGGGGTAATGGTGGAGTTGTCGATAGTTATAGAGACATTAGGGGTGGAGATTTTGGATGAAGGGGGGGGAAATAAGGAGCTCAGTTTTGGAGATATTTGGCTTGAGGTAGTGAGAGGACATCCAGGAAGAGATTTGAGCAAGACAGTTAGTGACACGGGTTAGCAAGGAAGGAGATAGGTCTGGTGCAGAGAAGTAGATTTGGATGTCATCGACATACAAATGATATTGGAAACCATGGGACTTTATTAAAGAACCTAATGATGACGTGTAGAGAAGAGTAGGGGACTGAGGACAGAGCCTTGAGGTACCCCGACAGAAAGTGGTGACGGGGCAGAGGAGGCCTCAGAGAAGGCTACACTAAAGGTACGGTTTGACAGGTAGGAAGAGGACCACAAGAGGGCTGTGTTTACAGATGCTGAAGGATTGGAGGGTTTGGAGCAAGAGAGGGTGGTCAACAGTATCAAAGGCTGCGGACAGATCAAGGAGGATAAGCAGAGAGAAGTGGCCTTTTGATTTTTCTGTAAGTAGGTTTTTGGTAACCTTAACGATTGCTGTCTCTGGAGTGATGGGGATGAAATCCAGATTTCAGTGGGTCAAGGAGAGAGTTTAATTTAAGGAAATGGGATAGGCCGTGCATATACTAGTTTTTCGAGAAGCTTTGAGGCAAGAGGGAGGAGGGAAATAGTGCGGTAGTTGGGATCAAGGGGAGTTTTGTTTTAGGATAGGTGTGGCCAGTGCATGTTTCAGAGATGAGGGAAATATACTGGTGCTGAGGAAGAGGTTGAAAATGTGTGTGAATATAGGGGTAAGGGTAGAAGAAAGGTAGGGAGTAGCTGTGAGGGGATAGGGTCAAGGGGACAAGTAGTGAGGTGGGAGAGCAGTATAAGTGCCGAAACTTCTTCCTCAGTAACAGGGGAGAAAGAGTTAAGTTTATGGCTATGTGGGTTGTGGTTGGTTGCGAACCGTTTGAGGGGGGTAAGAGAATGAGATTATGTTGAGAGCTGATTTAGTTTCTGATGGAGTCAATTTTGTTATTGAAGTGTCTGGCAAAGTCTTGAGCTGGCAGAAAAGTTGTATTAGGAGGTGGGGGTGGGCAGAGAAGAGTATTGAAAGTAGAGAACAGAGTAGAGAAGTAATGTTGCTTATAAAGAATAAGGGCAGAATAGTAGGAGTTCAAGATAAATTTGTAATGAAGAAAATCAGCTAAACTCCGTGATTGTCTCCAGTGCCGCTCAGCACTCAGCAGTACGGGAACATCTGTGAAGGTTACGTGTCAGAGGAGTATGCCAGGGATGATAATGAGTGTGTGATTTCTGAGCTATGGTAAGAGGAGCCAGATTGTCAAGGATGGATGTTAAGGTGGAATTATAGTGGCAGATAGATTGGTCAGGGCAGGAAAAGGAGCAGAAGGATGAGAGGAGAGATTCGAGGGAATTAGCAAGCTGTTGCTGATCTAATGACATAATGCTTCTGTGAAGTTTGGTGTGGAGGAGTAGGAGGAGGGGAGAGTTGTAGGGAGGGATGAAATGTTGCAAGTGAGGAGATGGTGGTCAGAAAGAGGAAAATGGGGAGTTTGTGAAGTTTGAGACAGTGCATCGATAGCTAAAGATCAGGTCAAGAGAGTGACAGTCTTTGTGAGTGGGAGAATCAGTCCATTGTGACAAAGCAAAAGAGGAAGTGAGTTGCAGAAGTTGTTTTGCAGAGGAGGCAGTGGGATTGTCAAGGGGGATGTTGAAGTCAGCAAGAATGAGGGCAGGCTGTCTGAGGAAAGGAAATAAGGTAGCCAGGCAGCCAAGTGATCTAGAAATTGAGTTGAGGAGCCAGGGGGTCGGTATATGACTGCAACACGTATAGAGAGGGGAGAGAATAAGCAAATCATGTGAGTTTCGAATGAGGAAAATGTGAGGGAAGAGATGGGTTGTATTGGTTGAAAGGTGCGAAGAAGAGGAAAGTAAAATACCTTCACCACTTCCTTGTCTATTACCAGACCTAGGAGTGTGGCTGAAGTGGAGACCCCCATGTGACAGAGCAGCAGTGGATGCTGTGTCCAGGGGAGAAAGCCAGGTTTCTGTTAGGGCCAAAAGGTTAAGGGAGCGGGAGATAAGAGGTCATGTATAGAAATGAGCTTGTTGCAAACAGAGCGGAAGTTCCAGAGTGCACAAGTGAAAGGGGTAGTGTCTTTAGATGCAAGAGGAATGTGAAAAAGGTTGGCAGAGTTTTGTTTTCTGAGTTTATGGGATGGTAGACATGGATGTGCATGGCTAGGCAGTTATTGGGGACTAAGATTAGGGGAGATGTCACCAGCAGTTAGTAAAAGCAAGAGGGAGAATGACATGAGATGAGATACAGATTTGCATTAATGAGACTGTTTTTGAGACGAGGTGCAGAGGGGGAGAAAGAGTGGTTTAGGAATAGGTAGTAAGTTCATGAGTACAAAAATAAGGTGAGTTTAAGAGAGATGGGCTAATGATCAGTGCAGGTGGAGAGGGAGAAGGAGTAATTAAATAATCTAGTTTGTTATAGAGACAGGAGGGTAACAAAAAGATATATGAATACATTGAGCATTTTTTACAAAAGTGGGAACCAATTAAACACTTAAAGGGCCATAATACCCAAATGTTTAAACACTTGAAAGTGATGCAGCATAGCTGTAAAAAGCTGATTAGAAAATATCACCTGAACATCTCTATGTAAAAAAGAAAGATATTTTACCTCAAAAGTTCCTCAGTAGCCACCTCCCATTGTAAAGGATTTCTAAGCAGCATTTTAGTGTGTTTGTCCTGGGACATCTGAAGGGGACTAGCATCGTGCACTCTCATATTATTTCACCAATCAGGTAAAGGAAGCTTACTTTGAAATCTCATGAGAGTTAAGTGAAATCTCATGAGATCACAGTAAGAGTTCATGACCTCAGCACTGCTGATGCTGATTGGCTGCTGTTCATTTCTTCATTTTTTAAAATTTGTTTACCTGCAGCTGGGAGCAGCTGAGTATAACTTTTTACACAGAACTTACTCTGCTGAGCTGAGGAAATTGTGAGGTAAAATATCTTCCTTTTTTACATAGAGATGCTCAGGTGATATTTTCCTGTCAGCTTTTTACAGTTATACTGCATCAGTTTTCAAGTGATTTAGCATATGAGTATTATGTCCCTTTAAGACACAGTATTACAGCAGCAATTACATAAGGAAACAATGATATACATAGAACATAATATTACAAAAGTACTTGCCTTGTCTCTTGCCCCATCCTTGTTCAATTCTTGTATAATTCTTTCTTAATGCCTCACTTCAAAAATGTGAACATATGTTGTTGTAGCAATGCACACTGCCTAGTGCAATGCACAGCCCAAGCTAAAGTTAAATATATAGGCAGGGAAGTCAGCTGTGTCCACTAAATTACTTGATTGATAAATCAAAGACAAATGAAGGGCCAATTTGAAAATTAGATTCTGGTCTGGTCAGGGTGAGAGAAGTTAAGTAAACAGACAGTAAAATTTGGAGGCGGTTTGAAACTATTGCATAAGACAGCTATAAATTTAAGAATAATAGCAAATATTGATAAGGATTGAACATCACATGGCAATTAACAAAACATTAGAAGTAAGACATTGGATAACAGTACAACAAATAGAGGACTAAATTAACAACCTAAAATAATTTGCTTAATATAAATATACACGTGCCAAAAGAGAGTTACAGGAGAGGAAAAAACACCAGAGTGCAGTGAATAGTTTGCAGATTGACAGGGGACTAAGCCAAACTACATTTTTTTCCAAACCACTCCAAGATGGGCTATAGAAATGGATCATCTATGAAACATTTGTGCATTTTTTTTTAATAGTAAACAGCTTTATTGAAGCTTTATATAGTACAGTTTTGCATTATATAAAGAAAACAGAAATTACATGAAAAGCATGTGAACAATAAAAAAAACTTTCAGAATACAATAGTATAAGTTAAATGACAGAACATATTAATTAAATGACTTTCTATACCTAGATCCATGAGAGGTGCAGGAAAGTCTCTGTGGCAAAATAAAAAAACTGTGATATAAAACATTGTCTGGCTCAGTGTTTTTTTGTCTTTTTCATTGTTTCTGTTAATGAAGAGAGATTGAATGTATTCAGCAGTGGCATGAGGGCGAGAGAGGGTAAAATAAAAAAGGCATATAGGACATGCCTATATGAGAATAAGGGCAATTTATGCAGACAAAGCAAACAATAATCCATAACTAGAGATGTCCCGAATAGTTCGCCGGCGAATAGTTCCCGGCGAACATAGCTTGTTCGCGTTCGTCGTGGCGAGCGAACATATGCGATGTTTGGTCCGCCCCCTATTCATCATCATTGAGTAAACTTTGTCCCTGTACCTCACAGTTAGCAGACACATTCCAGCCAATCAGCAGCAGACCCTCCCTCCCAGACCCTCCCACCCTCCTGGACAGCATCCATTTTAGAGTCATTCGGAAGCTGCATTCTTAGTGAGAGGAGGGACAGTGTTGCTGCTGCTGATTTAATAGGGAAATCGATAGCTAGGCTAGTGTATTCAGTGTCCACTACAGTCCTGAAGGACTCATCTAATCTCTGCTGTAAGGACAGCACCCCAAAAAGCCCTTTTTAGAACATCAGTCTGCTTTTTTTTTTCCTATGTAATCTAATTGCAGTTGCCTGCCTGCCAGCATGTGTGTCAGGCTTACAGCGTATACTGTGCCCACTTGCCCAGTGCCACCACTCATATCTGGTGTAACAGTAGTGTACATTTAAAAAAAACAACACTTTTTTGACTGTGAAATAATAGCAGTCAGTTTCCTTCACACGTGTGTGTTTCAGGGCCTGCCAGGGCACAGTGTCACACCAGTGCAACTCATATCTGGTGAAACAGTAGTGTACATTTAAAAAAAACAACACTTTTTTGACTGTGAAATAATAGCAGTCAGTTTCCTTCACACGTGTGCGTTTCAGGGCCTGCCAGGGCACAGTGTCACACCAGTGCAACTCATATCTGGTGTAACAGTAGTGTACATTAATCCCTTAGCGATGCATGCCGTACAGGGTACGTCGCACACAACCTGGTCTTTAAAGACCAGCGACGAACCCTGTACGACATTAGGGGTTTAAAGCGGCTGGAAGCTATCCTGCTGGCTTCCAGCTGCTTTCCGGGTTATTGCAGTGATGCCTCGATATCGAGGCATCCTGCAATAACACCCCTTGGCCATCCGATACAGAGAGAGCCACTCTGTAGCCCTCTCTGCACCGGACATCGATGGCCGGTATCGTTGGGTGGGTGGGAGCTTACGTGGGAGGCGGGTGAGCGGCCATCAATGGGCCATATGACGTTGTGGGGGGCGGGATCGTGGGCGTGACCGGAGAGGCGCGCATGGAAGAGCGCACATGTGCACGGGAGGGCAGGGGCGGGCTGCTTGCACGGGGTGGGAGAGGGTGTGAACGGCTACACTACAGAAATTTCAAAAAAATAAATGAGATAAAGTGGTGCCAAATTTATTTTTAAAATACATCTAAGGGGATCTGGGAGGGGGTGGGGGGGTTGCTCTTTGGCTGGAGGGAAGCTACACTACAGAAAAAGTAATAAAATATTAAAAAAGCATTTTTTTAGTAAACAGGGTACTGGCAGACAGCTGCCAGTACCCAAGATGGCTACCAATAAGGGTAGAGGGGGGAGGGTTAGAGAGCTATTTGGGGGGATCAGGGAGGTTGGGGGCTAAGGGGGTTCCTACACATCAGGTATATGTAAATATGCTGAATTTTTTTTAAAAAAAAATTAATAAAAAAATACCTTTTATTTTAGTACTGGCAGACTTTCTACCAGTACTTAAGATGGCGGGGGTGGGGGAGGGAAGAGAGCAATTTGGGAGGGATCAGGGGGTGTGATGTGTCAGGTGGGAAGCTGATCTCTACATTAAATCTAAAATTAACCCTGCAAGCTCCCTACAAGCTACCTAATTAACCCCTTCACTGCTAGACATAATTCACGTGTGATGCACAGCGGTATTTAGCGGCCTTTTAATTACCAAAAAGCAACGCCAATGCCATATATGTCTGCTATTTCTGAACAAAGGGGGATCCCAGAGACGCGTTTACAACCATTTTGTGCCATAATTGCACAAGCTGTTTGTAAATGATTTCAGTGAGAAACCTAAAATTGTGAAAAATTTTACTTTTTTTTTTATTTATCGCATTTGGCGGTGAAATGGTGGCATGAAATATGCCAAAATGGGCCTAGATCAATACTTTGGGTTGTCTACTACACTACACTAAAGCTAAAATTAACCCTACAAGCTCCCTACAAGCTCCCTAATTAACCCCTTCACTGCTGGGCATAATACACGTGTGGTGTGCAGCTGCATTTAGCGGCCTTCTAATTACCAAGAAGCAATGCCAAAGCCATATATGTCTGCTATTTCTGAACAAAGGGGATCCCAGAGAAGCTTTTACAACCATTTGTGCCATAATTGCATAAGCTGTTTCTAAATAATTTCAGTGAGAAACCTAAAATTGTTAAAAATTTACAGTTTTCATTTGATCGCATTTGGCGGTGAAATGGTGGCATGAAAATATACCAAGATGGGCCTAGATCAATACTTGGGGTTGTCTACTACACTACACTAAAGCTAAAATTAACCCTAGAAGCTCCCTACATGCTCCCTAATTAACCCCTTCACTGCTGGGCATAATACATGTGTGGTGCGCAAGTGGCATTTAGCGGCTTTCTAATTACCAAAAATCAATGCCAAAGCCATATATGTCTGCTATTTCTGAACAAAGAGGATCACAGAGAAGCGTTTACAACCATTTTATGCCATACTTTCACAAGTTGTTTGCAAATAATTTCAGTGAGAAACCGAAAATTTGTGAAAAAAAATTGTGAAAAAGTGAACTTTTTTTTTATTTGATCTCATTTGGCGGGTGAAATGGTGGCATCAAATATACCAAAATGAGCCTAGATCAATACTTTGGGATGTCTTCTAAAAAAAATAGATACATGTCAAGGGATATTCAGGGATTCCTGAAAGATATCAGTGTCCCAATGTAACTAGCGCTAATTTTGAAAAATAGTGGTTTGGAAATAGCAAAGTGCTACTTGTACTTATTGCCCTATAACTAGCAAAAAAAGCAAAGAACATGTAAACATTGGGTATTTCTAAACTCAGGACAAAATTTAGAAACTATTTAGCATGGGGTGTTTTTTTGGTGGTTGTAGATGTGTAACAGATTTTGGGGTTCAAAGTTAGAAAAAGTGTTTTTTTTCCATTTTTTCCTCATATTTTATAATTTTTCTTATAGTAAATTATAAGATATGATGAAAATAATGTATCTTTAGAAAGTCCACTTAATGGCGAGAAAAACAGTATATAATATGTGTGAGTACAGTAAATGAGTAAGAGGGAAAATTACAGCAAAACACGAACACCGCAGAAATGTAAAAATAGCCCTGGTCCTTAAGGGAAAGAAATTGAAAAAATGGCCTTGTCCTTAAGGGGTTAAAAAAAAAACTAGAAATTTGACTGTGAAATAATAGCAGTCAGTTTCCTTCACACGTGTGCGTTTCAGGGCCTGCCAGGGCACAGTGTCACACCAGTGCAACTCATATCTGGTGTAACAGTAGTGTACATTAAAAAAAAAAATAGAAATTTGACTGTGAAATAATAGCAGTCAGTTTCCTTCACACGTGTGCGTTTCAGGGCCTGCCAGGGCACAGTGTCACACCAGTGCAACTCATTTCTGGTGTAACAGTAGTGTACATTAAAAAAAAAAACTAGAAATTTGACTGTGAAATAATAGCAGTCAGTTTTCTTCACGCGTGTGCATTTCCGGGCCTGCCAGGGCACAGTGTCACACCAGTGCAACTCATATCTGGTGTAACAATAGTGCACATTAAAAAAAAAATATTAGAAATTTGACTGTGAAATAATAGCACTCAGTTTCCTTCACACGTGTGCGTTTCAGGGCCTGCCAGGGCACAGTGTCACACCAGTGCAACTCATATCTGGTGTAACAGTAGTGTACATTAAAAAAAAAAAACTAGAAATTTGACTGTGAAATAATAGCAGTCAGTTTCCTTCACACGTGTGCGTTTCAGGGCCTGCCAGGGCACAGTGTCACACCAGTGCAACTCATATCTGGTGTAACAGTAGTGTACATTAAAAAAAAACTAGAAATTTGACTGTGAAATAATAGCAGTCAGTTTCCTTCACACGTGTGCGTTTCAGGGCCTGCCAGGGCACAGTGTCACACCAGTGCAACTCATATCTGGTGTAACAGTAGTGTACATTAAAAAAAAAAAACTAGAAATTTGACTGTGAAATAATAGCAGTCAGTTTCCTTCACACGTGTGTGTTTCAGGGCCTGCAAGGGCACAGTGTCACACCAGTGCAACTCATATCTGGTTAACAGTAGTGTACATTAAAAAAAAAAAATATTTTTTTTTTTGACTGTAATAGATTGAATAGCAGTTAGTTGTCTGCAAGCGTGTGTGTCAGGCTACAGCGTCTACTCTGCCAACTTCTGCCAGTGCACAGTGCCCACTCATATCTATTGTCACAGTAGCTTGCACGCATAGTACCACTAATCGAATAAAAAATGACAGGCAGAGGCAGGGCCACCCCGCAGGGGCCGTCATGGTTGCTGTGATTCCATTTGGCCCTAGAATAATTGCCCAGTGTTCAGAGGCTACGTACCCTGAACTCGAAAAGTTCTGAGGACATAGTTGACTGGCTAACACAGGACACCCAATCTTCTAACAGCTTCCGCTCGGAACCTTGACGCACCATCCTCCTCCAGCTTAGCTTCGGGCACCTCTCAAGTTACCCACTCGCCCGCCTGCCGCCACCACCAACACTAGCACCACAGCCGCTTCACTTGATCTGTCAGAGGAGTTATTTACACATCAGTTGGAAGAAATGAGTGATGTGCAACCATTATTGCCAGAGGATGTAGATAACAGGGATATGTCTCAGTCAGGCAGCATTACACACATGGACGTACGGTGTGATGATGATGATGATGTTGTACCCGCTGCTGCTTCCTTTTGGCTGAGTTGTCAGATACAAGTGAAGCGGTTGATGATGACGATGCATCCGTGGATGTCACGTGGGGTGCCCGCTAGAAGGAGAAGAAGAACAGGGGGAAATTTCAGATGGGGAGACAGAGAGGAGGAGGGTGACGAGTTGGAAGCAGGGGGAGGTTGTCGCAAGGAGCTAGGGGGCACAGTCAGACAGCATGCATCGGCACCCGGGGTCAGCCAGACAGCACGCCAATACAACGCATGCTGTTGCCACCACCAGAATGCCGTCATTGCAGAGCTCAGCAGTGTGGCATTTTTTTTGTGTGTCTGCCTCTGACAACCGCGATGCCATTTGCAACCTGTGCCAAAAGAAACTGAGTCGTGGGAAGTCCAACACCCACCTAGGTACAACTGCTTTGCAAAGGCACATGATCGCACATCACAAATGCCTATGGGATCAACACATGAGTACAAGCAGCACACAAACTCAAAGCCACCATCCTCCTCCTGGTCCAGCATCTTCAGCCACATCAACCACTGCTGTCCTCCTTGCCCCCTCTCAACCATCCGCCACTCTGTCTCTCGCCTTGAGCAGTTCCTGCTCATCTGCCCACAGTCAGGTGTCTGTCAAGGACATGTTTTGAGCGTAAGAAGCCAATGTCACAAAGTCACCCCCCTTGCCCGGCATCTGAGAGCTGGCTTGTCTGAACTCTTAGCCCGCCAGCTTTTACCATACAAGCTGGGGAGTCTGAGGCATTCCAAAAATTTGTAGCTATTGGGACACCGCAGTGGAAGGTACCCAGACGAAATTTCTTTGCACAAAAGGCAATCCCCAACCTGTGTTTTAAAGCACGTTATTCCAAACAATTTAGGAATGTTAGGTGATTTATGCCCTTTATGGATTAAAACCAGACTCTGCATAAACTATGCAATTTTCCATGGGAGTTTTGCCATGGATCCCCCTCCGGCATGCCACAGTCAAGGTGTTAGTCCCCTTGAAACAACTTTTCCATCACTATTGTGGCCAGAAAGAGTCCCTGTGGGTTTTAAAATTTGCCTGCCTATTGAAGACTATGGCGGTTCGCCCGGTTCGCCCGTTCGTGAACATTTGCGGAAATTTGCATTCGCATTCACGAACGGAAAAACTTTATGTTCGTGACATCACTAATAGAATAGGAGTATGTAAGTCTATTTGAGCAATGCTGTCTTTAAGTATATGGGAGCAATGAGTAAAAAGCAATTATATAGTGTTATTTAGATCATCCAGTGGTGGAGTGAGAAAAAAAAGTGGGGATAGGGGGGAGAAGTAGAGACTGGAAAGTGGATTTGAAATGAGTCCGATAATATCACTGGCAAATTACATAGCCCACCCCAATCTACATTTTGATGTGTTGCCAATCATAAGCTCATTGGGTGTATGTTTTGCCAGTTCTCATATAGTGGTATCACTCCAGGTTTAATAATGAGTCCACTTGTGTTGGCGCCTCAGGAGATTTCCTCCTCTGTGGAATAAGAGATTTTGCGCTGTTAAGCATAACGATTAGTAGGATCATTTTTGCTTGGTCTTTAATCGTAGGTAAAGAGTGAAATATTAGGATTTCTGGTATAGCAGGTACCAGAATATTATTAACTTTTGTCATCAGTTGTGTGGACTACTGTCCAATAGGACTGAAGTTTGGGGAATAACCACCAGACATGGAGAATAGGAGCCTCCTCTCCACACCCCAGCCAGCATCCTTAATTTGCATGTTTGTAAATTTGTTTTCTTTTTCGTGGAGGTTAGATACCAACGAGATAGGAATTTGTAATTCATCTCCTGTACTGGACCGATATTGATGATTGTTTGTGTAGCTTGAAAATCTTCCACCAGTAATTGAGGTACATTTTTTTTATTATTCCTTTTGCCATCTACAAGCGAAATTTGTAAGAGACCCTAAAATTATACATTTCCTTAAACAAGACACAACTAAGATTTAATTCACTCTCTAATCCTTTCTTGCCTCGACTATGGCAACCTCAATCCTCTGTGGTCTCCCTAGCTGTTGCCTAGCTCCTTTAAAATCCATAATGAATGCCTCTGCCAGGCTCATCTTTCTTACATGTTGCTCTGCATCTGCTGCACCTCTCTGCCAATCCCATTTATTGGGTTCCTCTTGCCTCCAAGATGGTCCCCATCGCTCTGCTCACGACCTCCTCCTTTCCTCTTCTCTTGTTACCTCCTCACATTCCCGTTTACAGGACTTCTCCAGACTGGCTTCCATCTTGTGGAACTCTCTGCCTCACTCCACAAGACTCTCCCCTAGTTTTGAGAGCTTCAAGCACTTCCTAAAGACTCTACTGTGCAGGGGATGCATACAATCTACGCTAACCTTTCCTAATACCAGTTCCTATCCTCCATTGCCATCCTCCATTAACCACCTTAGGATGTAAGCCTAAGAGCCCAACTGTTTGCAGATCACCTTCATCAGAATTTGACTACAACAGTGTGACTCCCGGCGGGCCCTCTACCCATTTGATTACTATAAATGTTACTTGTATACCGCCTATGTTAATAGTTGCTGCAAAATCTGTTGGTGCTCTATAAAATAACTGATAATAATAATAATAATAATAGTAATAATAAATATATACAGAGTATATATATATATATATATATATATATATATATATATATATATATATATATATATATACATACAATTAGATATTTAGACATGTGTATATATGTATCTCTATGTTAAAGCCCTTTGTCTGTCCTTTTTTTCATAAAACCTGGGACTTCATATCTTTGTGTCATTAGTTTTTTGTGCAATGTTTTTTAAAATAATTTATATTAGTGTTATTATGAGTGTAACTGTACTTTTTTGTACAATTTTTTTCTTTGTGTTTCAGAGCATGCAATTTTAAGCAACTTTGTTTTTTACTCCTATTATCAAGTTTTCTTCGTTCTCTTGCTATCTTTATTTAAAAAGAAGGCAATTAAGCTTTTTTTTTGTTTCAGGACTCTGGACAGCACTTTTTATTGGTGGAATACATTTCTCCACAAATCAGCAAAAACAACCCAGGTTGTTCACCAAAAATGGGGGCCGGCATCTAAACTTACATTCTTGCATTTCAAATAAAGATACCAAGAGAATTAAGAAAATTTGATAATAGGAATAAATTAGAAAGTTGCTTAAATTGCATGCTCTATCTGACTCATGAAAGAAAAAATTTGGGTTCAGTGTCCCTTTAACCAGAGCTCTGAGGTTGCCCTTATCATTATAGCGTAAATAGCGATTTTGATCACATGTTCCCATTTACTTTTAATTTGTAATATGAGCACTGCTTCTGATGCATGCAAGAACTGTGATGTGTCTGCTATCGCTTAAGCATAACTGTTAGTTAGAGAGGAGAGCCCTGTCCTAGTTCCATTCTTGATCTTAAAGGAGTCAGAAAGTGTTCCATTGACTTTTATACATGCCTTAGTTGTAGGTGTATAAGGAAAATAATTTCATTATAAAGTTCTGTCCAAATGCTGTAAAGTGACTGATAAAATCCCAGTTGACTTGCAAGTAGAGTAAAGGGCTTAACATTTTTCGGCATGTGCCATCCTTAGAAACCTAACCTGGTCTGGAGAGATCAGGGATGCTAGGTAGTCTATTTATTCGATTTGCCAGAAGTTTGACTAAATCTAAATGCTCAGTGTTTTCCAGGCTGATTGGGAGATTTGCGAGGGGTTTTGGGGAAAACTTTTATTTATGCTTCAAAAATAGAAGCAGGGAAGCCACTAGTATCCTGAAAGGAATTGAAGATTTATGCTAGCTGAGGTGCTAATATGTTGGATTTTTTAGTATTTTGTTCCCAACCCATCTGGCCAGGACCCTTCTTGGCCAGGAACATTTCCCTGCTGGCAAGCTTTTCATAGCTTCAGTAATTTCTCAATAGAAATTTGGGAAATCTAATGATGCCAAATCCTCTGTGCTTAAACTAGGGGTGTGCAAAGGTTTCAGATAATCACGAGAATGCCTTGGTTTTGCATCTCTCCAAATAGCTTGTTCGAGATTGTCTAGGTAGCCTTTTAAATCATATACTAATACATATTATTTTCTAAAAGCCACAGCTATAGATACCACTATATCCTTTAATTTTTACATCTGAGTCTGTTAAAGAATGTATATGAGCTTTCAGAAGTATCCTATGTAGAAAGCACACCAGCAAATCGTCGCTGCCTTTGTTACCATCAGTAAAGTATTGTTGCTTCAGATAAAGGGGCCCGAATGATCAAGCTCCGAAAAGAGCTTGATGTCCCTGTTTTCGCACAAGCCTTCAGGCTTGCCAGAAACTGCAGTTATGAAGCAGCGGTCTAAAGACCGCTGGCTCCATAACTTGTCCGCCTACTCTGTGTCATGGCCGCGCTGCTCTAGCCATTGCTAGAGGCAACGGCATCTCCTTCCCTGCTCATTGCAGGGACTCGTGTTGGATCTGGATGCGGGCAGTGCTGACGTCATTGCTGCATGCTCCTCCCTCACTAATGCCGGTCCGGACATCTGTGGCACGAATCCTGCACCTATGTAAGCCTATTCAAAATGATCTATCACTGCCCAAGTATAGGTGTTAGTTTGTGTGCTCCTGGGTGTGATAGATCGTTACTGCTGTATTGCCTTATTGTGTTTGAACCCTGCCTGTCTGACTACTCTGCCTGTTATACCCCTGAATTGCTGGATTGATATACTGCTGCTGAACTCTGCTTGTCTGACTACTCTACCTGTTTAACCCCTAAATTGCTGGACTGATACTCTGCTGCTGAACTCTGCTTGTCTGACTACTCTACCTGTTTAACCCCTAAATTGCTGGACTGATACTCCCCTGCTGAACTCTGCTTGCCTGACTACTCTGCCTATTCTAGTGGTTTCCCCTTGGACTGCTTTACAGTTGCCAAACCCTGTATGTCTGATCATTCTAGTGGTTTGCCCTTGGACTGCCTTACCATTGCCAAACCCTGCCTGCCTGACCATTCTAGTGGTTTACCTTGGACTGCTCTACCATTGCCGCTGAAGACTACCCTGACTGCTGTGAGTGCTGCTTTCCTCATCTTGCTAACTTTCTCTGCTCTGGGATATTCCCTATCTTTCCGGCTCGACGCCGGGATAAAGACTACTGGCCGAGTTCAGTCTGATAGAGGAGTATCCCATGAACATTACACTCTGAGGCTGCGGACATCAATCCGCCCGATCCTATAATATTGGGCCGATTGACACACTCTGCTAGCGGACAATTGGCCGCGAATCAGATGGGGGAGGCATTGCACAAGCAGTTCACAAGAACTGCTTGTGCAATGAAAAATGTTGACAGCGTATGCTGTCTGCATTTATTGATGTGTGGCGGACATGATACTCTCCATCATATCATGTCCGTCTGCACTTTAATAAATCGGCCCCATGTGCTTTACATTGTTGATCTGAAATCTGGTACTGCTGTAGGGAGACCTTAGTCTGTAGCAAAGAATCAGTAGTCAGATTCTTATGAGAAGGATTTTGCTTATGGCGGAGTTCTAGTTCTGTGATTTTGTGTAACTAAGAGTTATGGTAGGCAGTTTGGATCAGTTATTCCTTGGCTTTCAGCTTAATAAGTTCACACGTAAACACACATTTATGTTCTTCCCATATTGTGATAGGGTTCAATTGATCAGAGGCATTAAATTGAAAATGTTCCCTCATTGATTCCTTGAGTTTTTGTGGAGAATGGTGTCATCAAGTAAGAAATCCTCTAATCGCCATTGAAATTGAGTAATTGGGGCTTTTGGCCAATGCAGAGAACAGGAGACTGGCGCGTCTGACCACGTGACTGGTAAGATATCTATTTTTGTAACAAGGGTATGGCTAAGTTGGAATAGGTAGTTGATATGGGAGTATGATTGATGGGGGTGTGAGCAAAAGGTATAATCTCTTTAATCAGGGTGGAGCGTGTGCCAAACATTGAGTGTACACAGTTCCTTAAGGTGAGCACAAATATTTGTAGTCATTTTTTAGAGACGTGAGGAACCTCCAGAGGTGTCAAGCAAGAGTTCTAAAGGAACATTAAAATCTCCCCCTAGAATCAATACCTTTTTTCAATTTTGAAGAATCTGATTAACCAATTGTTTATTAACATTAAATCTTAATGTCAATTTCTGAAAAGTTAACATAGGTATTGTTATCTGTATGGATTTTTTTAATTGTTGATATATTTAAAATATGATTATTGTCATTCCCACCCAGTTATCCAAACAGTGAGTGCATAAATGAAAGTAGTGAAGAGAAAAAAAAATACAATAACAATTGTCAGGGTGGCAGTAAAACTGCAGTGCTGGCACAAAATGACCTAGTGGCTAAGGTATTGCTGGTGCAGTACAGTAATAATAATAATAATTATTGTTATTTTAAAATATTTTTAGCTTATTTTTCCTAATTCCCATCTTCCCCATTGTCACTTCTTCTGTCTGTCTTCTCTGTATCTTCTTCTTCCGTCTTATTCTTTTCTATCCTCCAGTCTTCTATCTCGGGTCGAAAGTTATTTTCTGCAAAGCAGTATAAGGGCTTTAAAATTGTGTCAGTATATTCAAAGAAAGTAAAAATAATAAATGCTATGTACAGCTGATAAATTTTAATATCTAGGAATTAGTAGATTTACCATACTCTTAGGATATATATGAGTTTATTAAGCCAGGGGTCTTGTTTAGCACTTTATTATGCATTATACTCATGTCCAGAAATCACAAACATCTTCACACTTGAAACTTTCCCAAAGCTTTGACCATACAACTGCAAAATTGTTCATGTTTTACAACTGTAATTCTTAAAAATATATTCCTTGCCCTGTATACTGTATATAAATATAACTGAGCTCCATGTGTTCATCAAATACATAATGGGCTATATTACAAGTTGAAAGCTAAAAAACGCTTACGCTAAAGCGATATATGCGCTCAACCAAGTATTACCAGCTCATGCTAGTGTGTGCTGGTATTACAAGTTTCCATAGCGTAGTTAAGGGGGTAAGTTGCACAGCGATGGGCAGCAAATATAAATATATATATATGTATATGATTATTTGCATATATATTTATGTGTTAATATGTGTATATACATATGTAAAAGCTATACATATGTATTTACAGGTAACACATAGTTCCCATAGACCACAATGTAAAGGCACTTTTCAGTACCTTGTTTTCTAACACCCCACAGCCACCAATTTTAGCCCTCAACAACTGTCTAGTGCAGTTATTTATTTATTTTAAATAAAAAATTGTACTATTTTTTTTTTTTAAAAAAAGAACTTTACACTGTATGTTGGGGGGTACATTAAAAAATTAACCAGAGGTGTGACCACTTGTTTGCAATAAATTATAGTTCCACTTGTATTCTAGGCCATTGAAGGGACCTATGCATCCTGAAAGCTTGCAATTGTATCCACTGTTAGTCATTAAAGGTGTCATCTGTTCATCACTTTTGTTATTTTCTTGCAAAGGGTATTTACTTTCAAGAAAGAAGTGAAATTTCTACACTCTCTTTGTCTCTGGCCCAGGCAAGAGATGTTATAAAACATTTTTTAGTCATCCCAATTTTCATTGGATAGAGATTCCTATTGCATTTAAACTCTCAGGTTTTGCTATATAAATTAATTGAGCAATATAGACCAAATGGCCCCTCTTGCCACTTCATCACTCTCTTAAGCTTCACAATTCACTAAAGAATAGAGTGATGATTAAGCTATAGTGGATCAACTACATAGAATAAAGTGTATCATGGAAAGGGTAAAGTGAACTTTTTTAAGCTTACTTAGGCCTAGATTTGGAGTTCGGCGTTAGCCGTGAAAACCAGCGTTAGAGGCTCCTAACGCGGGTTTCTTACGCACTCCGGTATTTCGAGTTTATTTACCGCCACTCAAAATACACCTAACGCTCACATTTCTACCGCCACCTCAGACCCAGTAGTAACATATACCGACAAAAAAAACATCCACAATCACAAAACAAATATTACACAAAGTACACTTACACTCATACAAACACGTACACTATATTTATTTTTCATATTTATTTTTTTCTGCAAAATACAAAGGATTAAAGTTGCGAGATTGCGGGTGTTTGAAAAAAATCCACACACAATCCATTTCCCATTGACTTACATGGACAGTACGGGAAAAGACCCTCATATACCTACATCTAACTAATACATTATCACAAACATACACTCATCGATGCATACAAACAATATACACCACATGACATACACAAAATATTTATTTATTACAAAAAGAACACGATTTAGTTACTTTTTCACACAAGCTCATGACGTCACTCACTTTACGAGGAAAACCAGTCTTAGAAAAAAAAAAATTAGAAATCTTTAGAGCCTCCATTGACTTCTATTGGGAAGACGTGCTCGTGCACGCGAAACCCTCATTTCCCTAACGCACGCAAATAGCGTAGACAGAAAAACTCCAAATACCAGCGCTAGAAAATACATGATTTCATGCGTTAGACCCAGCTATGATAAATAGATTAAGAAATGACTATTTCCCTATGGTGACTTATGTTTTTTTAATTATTAAATATTCACAACACCATAAAATTGTTTCAAACACTTTTAGATTCTACAACAACTACAAATCCACATCATAGTAACACATTATTATTTTCAATAAAATTACATTTAAAATTAAAATATAAAATTCAATAAACATTTCTGGATTCACAAACACTACACAAAGGGGAAAACACCTCTCATTTACCTTTATTATTGCATTTCAGTTATTCAACTCATATGCTTGCAGCAACAGCATAGCTACATAGGCTTAACACATATTCACTCATGGATGCACATATTTTACTTTTAACATTCACTCATACTTGTGCATTCAAATGATGGGGGAAAAACACATTACAGTCTCTACAGAATCACAAACACAACATATGGATTTGACTGTACTTTTAACATCATGATTCCATCACAATAAACCATTGGAGGAATTACCTACAAAAAATACATCATTACACCAGATTACAGATGTCACTTTAATGGGAAGGAACAACAATGCCAGACCGCTATATAGATAGTCAGCATATGTGGGACACAATCACAATATATACCTACATGTACATAACACGTATCACCCATGACGCAACCACAAAGCACACAGTTTAGATTTTATTCAGCACACAATAACTATGTAGCACAATACAACAACACAATGAGGATTTCACAACTACATAGGCAGGTTAATAATATCATGACGTCATTAGAAGATTCAACCATACACATCACAGATTCACTCACTGAACCGCCCCTTTAGGAACTTTAACACTCAATACTACAATACAACATATTCGTAAACCACACTTTTGAACAGCATTAATATGGTAGATTTCAATGGGACAATTAAGAAATATTGTCAGATCGCAAATCAATTATATATATTATACTACAGATGGCAGCCGGAAGTTATTCAGTATTAGTGCAATTTTTATGGGACGCATACAATATTGTCAGATCTAAAATCACTTATATACACAATACTACAGATGACAGCCGAAGTTCGGAATTATTATTGCGATTTGAAAGGGACGCATTACAATATTGACATCTCGGCAATCACTTATATATATAATGACTACAGATGACAGCCCGAAGTTATTCAGTATTAGTGCGATTTGAAAGGGACGCATACAATATTGACAGCTCGGCAATCACTTATATATATAGATACTACAGATGACAGCCGGAAGTTCGGAATTATTAGTGCATTTTAAAGGGACGCATACAATATTCACATCTCGGCAATCACTTATATATACAATACTACAGATGACTAGCCGGGAAGTTATTCAGTATTAGGTGCTATTTGAAAGGGACGCATACAATATTGACTGCTCGGCAATCACTTATATATACAATACTACAGATGGCAAGACGGGAAGTTCGGATTATTATTGCGATTTGAAAGGGACGCATACAATATTGAACATCTCGGCAATCATTTATATATACAATACTACAGATGGCAGACGGAAGTTCTGAATTAGTTATTGCGATTTTAAAGGGACGCATACAATATTGTCATCTCGGCAATCACTTATATATACAATACTTCAGATGGCAGACGGGAAGTTCTGAATTATTATTGCGATTTTAAAGGGACGCATACAATATTGACAGCTCGGCAATCACTTATATATACAATACTACAGATGGCAGCTGTTACTTTATCGTTACAAACAATATTGCAGCAACATTGATCATCACATTATATGCACATTATACACAACTATGCACTTTCATTCATGTTAGCCTGGACGTGTGCTTGTTACTATAACATCGCGTTTAAGAAATATTGATTACGCATATGATCAAACATTACAAACATGCACTGTATGTGTGATATTTGACACTTTCACATTGAGATTCATTTGGGGAAAACAACATTTCAGCAAACAACAAAAAAACGCCCACTGTGAAAGCATTCGCGCCGCTCACATACAAACAGGTGAATACAATCAGCAATCATTACAAACTCACTACCATTGGACTAATCGTACTATAAATCCCCCAAACAACATGGCCAAAGCATCACTTGTGATCCACATCAGATCAAGTGCTTACCTTGTTACGCCGTTTTGAAAGATGGATGACGATGACATGGTAGACGCTGCTGGTGCTGCTATTGGCGAACTAGCTGTTGGTCGAATCAGGCAGCCTCGGCGGCTCAGACCGAGACGAAGGGGTCGTCTGGTTCGAGGTCCTCCTGTCTACAGGGTGAGACCCACCTTGGAAAACATGAGCGACTTTGAGGTTTTTGATAAGTATCGGCTCGATCGCGAAGAGCTCATTGGCCTTTACGAGCTTCTTAAACCTCATTTGGAGCCACGTATACAAATAAGGACTGCTGTTCCCCCCATGAGTAAGATGCTAAGCTGTCTATACGTCCTGGCCTCCGGGAGTTTTCAATCCGGAGAACTGTACATGCATGGCCTGGCTCAAGGTACATTCTCTGTGGTGTTTGATAACTTTCTGGACGCCATGGTACGTATCAGTAAGCAATACATAGGATTCCCACAGAATGATGGTGATTGGAGGCGCCTGAAGCGGGAATTCTTTGATATTGCTCAATTGCCCAATGTCTTGGGAGCCATAGATTGTACCCACATTGCGCTGCGTGCTCCAATTGATGACTTGCCCTTCAGAAATCGCAAACATTTTCATAGCCTCAACGTGCAGTATGTTTGTGACGCACAGATGAGGATTATGCATGTGTATGCGAATTTTGGAGGGGCTTGTCATGATGCCCGCATCCTCTCTCTGTCGTCCCTGTGGAGACAGTTTGAGGAAAGACAAATGCCCCCTGGTTATCTCGTTGGTGAGTATTTGTGCACAACATGGTTAATTAGTTTGACAATTGCCCCGGTATTTTTTAACTGTTAGCGTCATGTTCAGCTATAGGATGCAATTTAACCATTTGTTATTTACCGACGCTAATGTTTAATTTTATTTAAATGCAGATATGTAGCATGTCTTACCTTAAGTGCTAAGATAGAGAATGCAATATAACCATGTAGTTAGCATTTTACACAAGGTTTATTTTCAGAAAAATACGCATATGTAGCATGTCTTAGCTGAAATGGGAAGATATTATCTCATGCAATTTAACCCTGTCATTGTCTCTTTCCGCTAATGTCTAGTTTTATTTAAATGCAGATATGTAGCATGTATTACCTTAAGTGCTCAGATAGAGAATGCAATGTAACCATGTAGTTAGCATTTTACACAAGGTTTGTTTTCAGAAAAATACGCATATGTAGCATGTCTTAGCTGAAATGGGAAGATATTATCTCATGCAATTTAACCCTGTCATTGTCTCTTTCCGCTAATGTCTAGTTTTATTTAAATGCAGATATGCAGCATGTCTTACCTTAAGTGTTCAGATAGAGAATGCAATGTAACCATGTAGTTAGCATTTTACACAAGGTTTGTTTTCAGAACAATACGCATATGTAGCATGTCTTAGCTGAAATGGGAAGATATTATCTCATGCAATTTAACCCTGTCATTGTCTCTTTCCGCTAATGTCTAGTTTTATATAAATGCAGATATGTAGCATGTCTTACCTTAAGTGTTCAGATAGAGAATGCAATGTAACCATGTAGTTAGCATTTTACACAAGGTTTGTTTTCAGAACAATACGCATATGTAGCATGTCTTAGCTGAAATGGGAAGATATTATCTCATGCAATTTAACCCTGTCATTGTCTCTTTCCGCTAATGTCTAGTTTTATTTAAATGCAGATATGTAGCATGTCTTACCTTAAGTGTTCAGATAGAGAATGCAATGTAACCATGTAGTTAGCATTTTACACAAGGTTTGTTTTCAGAAAAATACGCATATGTAGCATGTCTTAGCTGAAATGGGAAGATACAGAATAATATAGAAAGTTATTTTTTGGATGTTTCTGACAACTTTTAATATGGATTATCGTTTTCCCAAAAAATATTTATAAAACAATATACTAGTTTAAGGATTCTGTTTGAATTATGTTCTGTTCAAAATTTATAGGTGATTCTGGGTACATGAGCCGGCCTTGGCTCATTACCCCCTTGCGTAGCCCGACTGATGTGTCTGAGGAGCGCTACAATAGGGCTCATAAGAGAACCAGGGCGGTGGTTGAAAGGATGTTCGGGCTCCTGAAGATGAGGTGCCTGGACCGTTCTGGAGGAGCACTCCAGTACAACCCAAAGAAGGTGGCTAAGATCGTTGTAGCCTGTAGCGTCCTGCATAATATTGCACAGCGGGCTGGGATGCTGCAGGCCGTCCCGGTGGACAGAGACCTCCTCAGAGATGAGGAGGATGATCCTGTTCTAGAGGGGGAATTCCAGGACGAGGGACTTGATGTCAGAGCAGACGTCATCAACCGCCACTTTAGACGGTAAAGAATAGAAGTTACACTGGAGTATTTTCAATAGATGTGAACTCTATGGAAATGACAAGTAGAGAATTGTGTAAACATGTTAGGATTGATCAAATGTTAGAATAATTTTTAATTTTATTAATATAGGTGATGCTCTGGGCATTGGGTCCTATAGCGAGTCTTTGCCACCTGGTTTTTAAAGAGGACATCAGATGGTAAGTAGAAATGTATGGACTGTTGCTGGCATGAATTGTACACAAATACATCATATGGCATACATTTTCAAAAATATAATTTTGTTTACACATTACTTAAAATGTACATAATCAGAAAGGGATACTCTAGAATGACTATGGTTCAATGTCACACAGAGGTTTGTTCTGCTCAATATGACTCATCTTCACACTTGATAGAAAATAACACAGGTTCATACACAGGCTTAGTAAGCTAGTGACAGAAATGTATTATGAAATGGGGGGTGGGAGAGGGGTACAGAACTGATTCACACACTTGTATGAATTCTTTTGAAAATATTTCTTCCATTAGGGAGATGACTTAATCTAAAGACTGAAAGGGAACAATTTGAAGCCTGACAGTGAAGATTGCCCAGACTGACAGTGGGGAAAAAGCCAAGATTGAAATTGAAGTATACCAATGGGATCATGTCTGGCATTATCTTTCAATTCTGCTGACCTTGAAAACCATACAAAGACATGTTCACATGGTAAGTGCAAACTATTTGATAGAATAAGGCTGTGGAGACATCCTATTGGAGACACTTAGATGATTTTCTATTTTGTAGATGGTATTTCCCAGTCCTCTATTTAATGAACTGATGAATAAGACACCTATTGAAGATCAACTGTTTACCCCTGAATTGACTTTCAAAGACCATGCATTGTCCAGGTTGGTGCATGCTAGTTAAGAATCACATGAAGAATGTTGATTATTGTTAGCTTACATACATTAGTCATACTTATTTCATCATTAGATATTTAGGGATCACAATCCGAAAAATGAATACATATTATAGTTGATATAGAGGTATTTGAATGGACATGAAATATTACATTTATGTTCAGCATACATATATTGTTGAAATGTGATATACATTATTATGTATAATTTGAATTTTGGATATTTAAATAGAATTTTGAATCAACAATATAATGGTGTATGTATTTCATTAATTTTAAATCAATTTAAGAATTATCTTTAAAAAATGTTGATCAAAGTTAGAGCAAAGACACCATATGATTTTAAATGTATTTTATGAATATTTGACAACGTGTGTATTAACTTTGTTCCATTTTTATTATTTGTCATTTCAGATTGGCATCTGATGACTTCCAGGAATATTTAATTATTTTCTATTAAATTTATTTTTACATGTTAATACTAAACATTTTATTATTAAATACATTATTTTGAACAGATTCTACTAAATATCAATATAATCTGTAAATAAATAAAACTTGGACTCCCATGACTGGTAGTTGGCTATTTGACAAGCACATGCATAAGATAAAATAATGCATTAATATTAGAAAATAAAATGCTTCCGAGAATATTAAATTAAAATATATGTTATAACATTAATTGGGGAGTCAGATTCTTCAATGCTTTTCTATTGAAAATGTAGATATTAAAATTATTTTGGATATGTAGTAAAAAAAAATTTTTTAAAACTTTTAATAAGGTGAAGTGGTTCAATTACATGAAAGTGACAGTGTTGTTGAATGTAAAAATAATTGTATAAGATCTTGTATCTTCCTTAGGTATCTCAAAACATTATTAGAAAAATTATTTAAATTATTACATTTATAAATGGTAGGTCATTTAACTTGATATTTTTCCAAAACTAGTTATTGGATGCCAGGTTAATCTATGTAATTTTCTAGTGGAGTCATTTAACTATACTTAGTAATATTATGTATTTATTACAATCTTACCTCTTGGGTTAGACATCAAATATCTATATAGAATGTAAATTCGCCTTTTGTTTATTTTGTCAATGTTAAATCAAAATACAAAATGTTTGGGTCCTTAAAGGGACATTCACAAAGTATATTGTGTATAGATTTTTACAAATATCATACAAGAATTTAAACATATTTAGAAAGTACTATAGAATTACATTCAGTCTTTAAATATACTTGTTAAAAAAAACAACAATGCACATATCTTAGTCAATTATATAAGGCATCTATATGCAAACAACAATCAGCATCAAAATAGCCTATGTAGAGATGTATTTAATCCAAGAATATATATAATTACAATATAATGATTGAATAACAAAACATATTAAGTTGGTCAAATATAAGAATATTATACAAAATGCATACATAACATATAGCTTAATGTCCCTCTAAGCTGAAGGCTCAAAAAGACATCATTTAATAAATATATTTCAGTCAGTGTGTAAAACAATCTAGAAGTTAATCTAAATTTGCTTTACTCAGATGTTAGACTAATTTAGCAAAAGGAAGGTGCCTAGGTTTATGATATTTTAAGCATTATTGTGAAATGTTTCTTTAATGGGGCATGAACTCAAAATATACTTAAAGGTAGACAGTTAAAAAAATACTGATTTATACATTCTGAATGAGTATACTATTTTAATCAACTTTAAAACTTGTCTCATATTATGAATGCTCCTTGTGATGTTGCTATCATTACTTTAAAAATAAGGCAGTAAATAGCTAATTTATTTGCTTCAGTACTCTGGACAGAACTTGATTGTTTGGAATAATTGATACAACAATCGTCAAGGACAACCCAGGTTTTTATTAAACAATTGTCCGTAATATAAAATATCATTATTGATTTGCAAAGAAACATAACAAGATAACTGTTAACATTTGATAATCGGATTAAATAATAAAGTTCATTAACATTTCATGCTCAATCACCAATGCTAAATTTGTTTGGACAGTGTCCCTTTAAGATATTTAAAGAGGGTATTTACTTATCTTCCTATCTTGACATACTTTGCTTGAAAAGCATATCGAGATCGGCTCAGTAGATGAAGATTGGTGGATGCACAGAGATGCCTTATGTGATTGTCTTAACCATGTGCATTTAAATTTCTTCTGTTGAGGATATATAAATACTAAGAGAAAATGATTTACATTTTAAAGTCTAAACAATCTTCTATCTCTACAGATCATTTGATACAATTGTTTGTAATGTCTCTTTAAAACTAAAGACACCATTGCACAATAACATATATGAGCACTTCAGACAAATACAAGCTCGAGGTTTATTTGCTAATAACAAAGCTGTAGTTTAATATTTATAAACAGATTATCCAAGTTACTGACATTCTAACCTGAATTTTAACATTAAGAAATATTGCGTGGGAAACGCATCTTGAAACACCAGATTAGCATCTTTAAACATTAGTCTAATGTCACGCAATAGCACACAATCAATGTGCATTATAAAGACATTTAATAGAGCAATGTCAATACTTAACAATAAATTTATTTAAAGAACAATAAAGACATACAATATTAAATGTGTATTTGTATTAAAGAAACAGACCGTTATTAAACCGAGAAATGTCGACAACATTTAATAATGTGACAGTATTAGATTTTAAAGAGTATTTAATCATTAATATTTAACGGATCACGGATATTAAATCTGCGTCACACATATCCGCATGACAGGCCCATGAGTTACAAATAAGTCTACATGAAAAATGAAGTCACAGCACCACCAAGCGGTATGTGTAAGGAAGTTACTAAGATATGAAACATTAAGGAACGGCCAATCAGAGTTCATCACACAAACACAACTTGAGTCAGGATGGTCTCACAGACATTATAACAATATTTCAAACTTTTATCCAATCAGATGTACAGATAAATTGTCCCATGGTGCATCTCATGTTTACTTCACCATATAAAAGTCCATTACACGTTGCCATCTTTGTCAGTTCTCTAATGCCTGCTGGTGTATTTGTTTTTATATATTAAATATATATTATATATACGCAACTCGGCAGGCATGTCAGTTCCCAGGTTCACCAAGGAGGAGAGCGCTGCACTGGTCCACGCCGTCAAGGACTTTTATCCCCAGCTGTTTGGGAACAAGAGGAGCTCGACAGATGCGCCTGTTAAGAAGGCCCTCTGGGAGTCTATCACCAATGCGGTTAGATTGGTGTGTGACGTCCAGAGGACCCAGGATCAGATCATGAGGAGATTCGGAGATATGAGGTTGCGTTTATCGAAAAAAGTCAACCTCATAAGGGACTGGGTACAAGCCCGTAAAAGAGGGGGCCAAAGAAAGGCCCCGCGGAAACTGTACCTACTCCCTTATGAGGTGACTTTATGCGAGCTCCTCAATCTCCGGGTCCCCAAAAGATTTAGATCCTCGCCATCCTCGGCCTCCTCTTCTTCCCTCCCAGCTGCGGGATCTGAAAGTCCTGACGCGGGGGCCAGGGCAGATGCTTCTCCGTCCGGTGGCCTGGGAGGAGATGGAGAATCTGAACCAGGTAATTATCCAACTTCATATAATATCTTAATATTTTTTTTTAATCAAAAAATGTGTATATAGTCAGATACTAAACCTATACAGATCTCACAACATACACTACATATGATGTTTAGATATCTTATTTTAGATTATTGACACATGAAATAGGAATGATGTTTCTTGCGCTCTACAGAATATGCGTCACAGAGCGGAAATGTAATTTCTCATCCACGTTAACATGGGTTTGCGGAAAGTGGCATTGCTTTATACATGTTGGTGAAATGACGGATGCGTAATTCCGCTTGGAATCATTGCGCAATGATCGCGAAAATGGCATTTATCATCCACGTTAACATGGGTTTGCGGAAAGTGGCATTGCTTTATACATGTTGGTGAAATGACGGATGCGTAAACCGCTTGGAATCATTGCGCAATGATCACGAAAATGGCATTTCTCATCCACGTTAACATGGCTTTGCTGTAAGTGGCATTGCTTTATACATGTTGTTCAAAATTAAATGGGAATTCTTAGATTAGTGAAGCATACAGTATTCTTATTTTCAGTATTATAGCTAATAAAAAACGAAGAATACAAATAAATTATAACATATGGCCATCAATTGATGATTATGAAATAACAAGCAGATATTATTAAAGATACAGTAAACAACACAACTGATTGAAAATAAGAGTCCAGGATATATTTATAATTAATTTAATTGAGGAAACAATTAACTCATGGGACTACCAAAGGATTAATATTTTTCAATTGATTTGTTATTAATGTAAAGTTTTTTAACATGGCATGATTAGTATTAATGATATGCAATCCTCATTTAATATATTACAGATATGGATGTGGCTGCTGGATCCTCAAGCCAGGGCTTGTCACAGTATGGTATGTCTCTTTTTAATTGACATTTGTCTTAGAAACATGGACTGAACATTACATACTAAATACACATTGTTCAATATTTATATGTAATGTCTATTTAATAGATGAAAATTAAATAATTATTCGGATATCCTTAAATAACATATTAGATTTGAATTGCATGCTCAATACCATTCATTACATCAACATATGGAGTAGATAATTCATTAACAACAACATTGTGGAATCAATTTAATTTTAGATTAAAGGGATACTGAGCTACAATTATTAATATTGTCATTCAGATACAGTATGCAATATTAATAAACATAAAAATATAATACTATCATCATATGTGACATATTCTATTGCTAAATGTATTTTAAAATCAAGAAAGTACGTTTATGTGCATCTAAATTTTGGTTGACCAACCTGGGTTTTTATTGATGATTGGTGGATACCTTCAACAAACAATATTTATTGAATCCAATATTGCTTATCTGCCTTTAAGATTAAAATCGAGCAACATTCTAATTATAATAGGAGTCAATGTTAAATCATTTTGAACAGTTTGAACATAGAAATCAATTATTTAAATTAATCATGTCAGTGTCCCTTTAAGACAAAATAGATTCATTAATCTTTACATTATTTTTATTAAAAACTATTGAAATATAATTCACATTCTCTGTTGGAGTTACTTTATAGATATCTGCATACTCTAACAGCACCATGATTACATATTTGTAATAATCAATTTTGTTTTGTATTGTGATAAATATGTGTTGTGTCCTAAACAAGATTACTGTACATTGCACAAATGGCTCGATGTGACACATGTGTTTGTTTAGATTTGTCAACAGATGCTCTTCAATATGTGGTTTGTGTGTATTCTTTTAACTTCTTAAGGACATATGACGGAATTATTCCGTCATAAAACAATTGAGCAAAGTGAAAGCTGTGTCCTTAAAGGGTTAAGAACATTGATCAATGGGTATATTTAGATATGCAATAGCAGCATCTGAGATGAATTTGATGTCTAATGTAGTCTGACATTAAACATATGTTCAATACAGATATTTTAACAGAATCCCCTTGATTCAATCAAGCATTTTCTGGTGTAATGACTGCTCTATTCTTCACATTTTAAAGTTGATTAATGTTAAAATTCGAGACAGATGTGATTTAGTGATATCCCAAATGTGTTTAATAATATATATCTATATCATTCATAGAGAGAGTTGGTGTGGTGAGCCCACAGGAATCCAGCAGTGACATAGAGCCGCCTTTGCGGTCTCCTGGTAAGTCCATTGACTCATTTATATGTAATTGAAGGTGTATTGCTAATCAATATTATGATCATGATTCTGATGAAGCATAACATTATAAAAATTCAAAATATTTCTCTTCTGATTATATATTAATTTTCTTTTAATATTGAACGATTAATAATTTCAACTTTATTAGTCTACACATTTGTTATTCATAAGATGTATAACATATGTTTGTTTCCATTTGATTTTTTGACAACAGTCATCAAGTGATACACACATGAGAAATCTTAAATGTTCTATGTACTATGCTTTTATGAATTTAACATTAATACAAACAATACATTTAAAATCAGATTCATTGACAATAACAAATCTATTGTCATTTGTATGCTCCATCAAAATGATGTAAATCATAACTTTGTGTGTGTATATCTTTAATGCAACATTGATGTGCGTATTTGAGCAACAGTAACATATGTTATAATATCTGATCTTAACGTGTACACAACATGTTATGTTTTACAGAGATTGATGTCACATGTGGGACGGAGGAGGAAGAGGCTGCCTTGGAGTCTGATGGTATGTGAAATATATCTATCATGTTTCCAACATGTTTCTTTTTTGGAAATCATTTTATTGAAGACATTCAAAGTCTACAGCTTTTGCCCTTTAAAAAGGAATATTATTTGTCTGTTCAAATACACTACTGCCCCCTTTCTATATCAGGCAGCATGAAAATCTGCTTGTATATTTTTTTTTAAAAATTTATAATTCATGCCATCATTATGTCACATGCATATTCCAGGCCAAAACACAATAATAAGGTTAAAATTGTACAGACAGTCATTGATATTCATCTGAGTGCCTATATACATACCATATCCTCATTTCAGAATTGTTTACAAATTCAAACACACTTCAAAGTATATTGAAAACATAATCAATTTGAAATGCGTTGATTTGATGTCAGGATGTATGAGATGTTAATATATTTTCTTTACATTTTCAGATGGATCCACCACTTCTGGTCATCTGGTTTCCGCCCCTGCCCAGTCACAGACCCCTCCCCATGCACACACCCCTGACCATGGCCAGACCCCTGCACAGACCCAGAGCCCTTCCCATGACCAAACTCCTGACCATGCCCAGACCACTGCCAGCCCTTCCCATAGTTCATATCCTGTCCCTCCCAAAAAACGCCCATACACCCCCCTTCGCCGCTCTCCCCGTATTCTGGCCCGTACAGCTGCCCAGACCCAAACTCCCCACTCCCCAGCTGTACGGCCTACCCCGGAGCGGCAGCTCACCACTCCCCAAGCCATTAACATCCCTCCCCAAGCCACTCCCATCCCTCCCCAAGCCACTCCCATCCCTCCCCCCTGTCTCAACCTTCATTGTCCTGGGTGTCAGATTGTCCTTCCCAGGCACAGCTGTAAGTATCATTCTAAATACACGTTATAAGATACTTAAAGGTACAGTGAAGTTAAATTTGTTAAATTGTGATTCAAATCCAGCATGCAATGTTAATCAAATTTATAATTTAATACTCTTATGAATTATTCGTCATTCTCTTGATATATTTTTTGAAACAAAGTAATTCCTATAATTAGTTTAAACAATAAAATAAATCTGGCCATCATTTCTTTATTGTTGGATGAATGTATCCATCAACCAGCAGGCACAAACAAAGTTGATAAACAAATATTGGCTTCCATAAAAAGCAACATTCTTGCATTCAAAATATAGCTTGAGAATTAAAACATATAATGAATATGTGTAATTTATAAAGATTTGTCATGTCATGCTCTATCTGAATCAGTCCATTAAATATTTAGGTTCAGTGTCCCTTTAATTGGATATCACTACATATACCAAACACCACTACTTGGATCCAACTATTTATGTACAAATGTTGATACATTATCTCTTGTCTAACCCAGTGGGAATGTGTTACCTTGCCATGTGTCTCCAATGGGGCTATGCTGGCCCTTGGCAACTCTCTTCATGGACTGTGATGCACTGTGTTACCTTGTCATATGTCTCCAATGGGGCTATGCTGGCCCTTGGCAACTCTCTTCATGGACTGTGATGCACTGTGTTACCTTGCCATGTGTCTCCAATGGGGCTATGCTGGCCCTTGGCAACTCTCTTCATGGACTGTGATGCACTGTGTTACCTTGTCATATGTCTCCAATGGGGCTATGCTGGCCCTTGGCAACTCTCTTCATGGACTGTGATGCACTGTGTTACCTTGTCATATGTCTCCAATGGGGCTATGCTGGCCCTTGGCAACTCTCTTCATGGACTGTGATGCACTGTGTTACCTTGTCATATGTCTCCAATGGGGCTATGCTGGCCCTTGGCAACTCTCTTCATGGACTGTGATGCACTGTGTTACCTTGCCATGTGTCTCCAATGGGGCTATGCTGGCCCTTGGCAACTCTCTTCATGGACTGTGATGCACTGTGTTACCTTGTCATATGTCTCCAATAGGGCTATGCTGGCCCTTGGCAACTCTCTTCATGGACTGTGATGCACTGTGTTACCTTGTCATATGTCTCCAATGGGGCTATGCTGGCCCTTGGCAACTCTCTTCATGGACTGTGATGCACTGTGTTACCTTGTCATATGTCTCCAATGGGGCTATGCTGGCCCTTGGCAACTCTCTTCATGGACTGTGATGCACTGTGTTACCTTGTCATATGGCTCATATATTCCTTATTTTTACAAGATTATTTATAAACGTTGTGTATGTTTTCTTACATACTAATAAAATACATTTTATTTCACAAATCTTTGTCCTCATTATTCCTGTTATTTTTTGAAAGCTCTAGTTTATGTTGTTGATCCTTAAAGGGACCTACCAAATATATTTGTTATAATAAAATCATATATGTAAGACAATAGTAAATGACTTTAAGATTAACATCTCCAATGTAATCTTATTATTTGTCTTTATATTATTTTCTCTTAGCTTTATCATTGCCTGATTATGATTAGCATAGTAATTTCTTTATATATGTATATATAGATTGGTATTTGTGTATATATGTATATTTCAATGTTCAGATCCATGTGTGTATTTAGAAACTCTGCATGAATTGATGCACCTTTACCAAATGATCTGAGTATTGATACAATGATATAATCCCTGTAAAGTGTTAATTTTATTGAAATAGTATTGTCTATGTGTATGCTCTTTTTAAAAATCAAAATAATGTCCCTTTAAGTGATGTTGATCACAATTGTTAATGAATGTATTTCCATTTGTAAAGCGTTTTTGTCCTTTTTACAAGAACAAGGACATATAATTTTATTAATAAACAATCTTATTGTAATGTTGACAGCACCTGTATTTCATTTTCAAATCTATATTATTGTAAAAGTGTAACCAAATAAATCTCTGTGTGTAATGCAAATAATTTAGATGATGAATATTAGTTAACTAATATGTTAACAAAATACATCTCCTCCCATATATGGCTATAGGTAGGCTGACAATAATTAAACTTGAATAAATGACACGTTTAATCAATACATGTATAACTATAGTTATTCAACAACAATCCAAACATATCTTAAAACATCAATGGCATATGTATTTCTCATGTGTATCTTTTAAATGTTAAAGATATACACCATAGCTATAGTTCAAGGGACAGTCAAGTCCGAAAAGATGATTCATGATTTGTTGTCATTCCTAGATAGCAATCTACACACATACTAGTTCCTAAAATATAAATACGTTTCTTAGTGATATGCCAAGATGTCACTGAGTCCTTGTATTGTCTGCGGTTTTTCAGCGATCTCGGATGCGCCATGTTGCTTAAGACGTCACCTGCCAGGCTGTCCAATGATTCCTTGTATTGACTGACGTTCTTACGTGATCAGGAATATGCCTTTTATTGGATTGCGTTTTGACGCGATCAAGGATGCGCCTTTTTTTTGGGCGTTCTTACGTGATCAATAATGTGCCTTTCATTGGATGGCGTTCTTACGTGATCAAGGAAGCGCCATGTTAAGACGGCACATGTAAAGGTAAAAAAACGTCTGATTGGATTACGTAGTCCCGCAATATTTGTGCACGTTAAAAACGTTTGTGACTGCAGCCAATTTTAAAAAGCTTGCGAATATGTATTATTTGCATCATGTTACATTGTTGACCCGTAGCTGATAAAGACCACCACATTCTCTTTTGCTGGATGTCTGGTTGAATCAACGAACGAAAGCAAAATGTTTTCATGCATAGGATATTTCTAGGCAAGTGCAAATCTCTATAGTCCATGTTTAATATGTTTGTCAACAATATGTTCCTTTTTCTGAAAAATTAATGTTGTGTTTAATGTTGAATATATCTAATTAATAAATATGCGCTATTGTGTTTGAATAAAGTAATCAATATGCATTTATCTTTATCATATGCTAAATATATGATGCCGACTTCTTCTAAATGTAATTTCGTTGTATATTTTATTAAAGGTTCATTAGACACTCACATTATAAATCAAAAGCTTTGATTTTGTCTCTAGTTAGATAGTCCATTGTTTAACCAATACGTTTATTTTTTCTTCTGTTCTAAGAAAATGTAAGTAATTTTCTGACTCCTCGCAAAGCCTCTGAGTTTCATGTGAGTACCATCTCCAGCTTTCTCCAGTTTGTGTAAAGGGTCTTTTCATATGTTAATGATGGGGTATTGTGTTGTTTTACGGTTGTAATGGGTGTTCATCTATATTTTCAATATAGCTAACCCTATTTTATTTTCAAGTGTTTGAAGCTTTTTAATATTGATATCAGTATATGTTAATCTTGTTGTTTGTAGTAGTGTCTATTACATACAGTTATGTTAAAAATATAGGATACTGTCCCTTGAATGCAAATGTTGTTTTTTGTATCATGTATGAGATCCACATAGTTTAATCTTCAAATATATTATTGTTAGCATATTTTCACCCCCCCCCCCACTCCTAAAAGGACTTTAAACCATATTCATTGTTAAAAAAAATGTCTTTACAATAAAATATTAACACAATAATGTCTCTTAAAGAAAATAGACTTTATTTAACACGTCAATATAAATGTGATTTCAATATTTATTTTTTAACAAAGTACATGTAGATATACCAACAAGCTTCAAATATGTGGTTAGCATATGTAATGTTGTTAAAGGGGACAGTTTAGAAAAAAAATAATGATTTTCATTATTCTAAAAGTCAATTATGTAATATCAAGGATATCAAATGTTTCTCAACAATTGAACATTTGTCTGGGTTTATTTAAATTTGCTATCTAAACCTATGAGGTTGGTGTGCTCATGTCTTCAATCTTGAAGAGTGCTTGTAATCATTATACAATTTGAGCACTAGAGGGCATTTGGATAGCATTTGTATATGTAAAACCTTGTGCTCATACAGCATATTATTGACCATGTATTGATCATTGATATCTAAAATGTTGTTATGTATGAACAACAAATAAGTGGTCATTTTTCATAGTCATAGATACAAGGGTAAGCACATAAGTCACACATGTATTTCTCCATGTTTTGTTGTTTCAAACTTTATAATGCGTAATACAGTGTTTTCTTTGTAATCAATAATTTTCTGACTGTCCCTTTAAGCTGTGTTATTGGCATTCAAACAGTAATATGCCATCATGGATAATTGTTATGGTAATTTAGTTAGCGATTCGGGAAACAGTTTGGACATCACATCACAGAAACCAATCAATATCATGAACAAGGATAGGTATGTGATGATGTGGTTTTCACACACTTATAACCCACACTCTGCAAACAATCTGCCTCCATGGACCCGGTCCCATAGAAGTAGATTATATACAGAGTGTGGTCCACAAGTGTATGAAAACCACATCATCACATACCTATCCATTACACATTAAATTAAAAAAACCAGTGAAGATGAAAAAAAATACTTACTTCCTCTTCCTTCCCCTCTTCCCACGGGGCTGAGGCTCTGGGAGAGGCAACTGCCGACTCCGAAGAGTCCTCCTTGGAGCTGTTGTGGGAAGAGTGGAAGGAAGAGTACTGGGACGACCAAGGTGAGGAGTAGATGGCTGAGGAGGAGAAGATGGATGAGGAGGAGAAGATGGCTGAGGAGGAGTAGATGGCTGAGGAGGAGTAGATGGCTGAGGAGGATGAGTAGATGGCTGAGGAGGAGGAGTAGATGGCTGAGGAGGATGAGATGGGCCGGCAGGAGGAGATGGCCCAGCAGCAAGAGGCCCAGCAACAAGAGGCCCAGCAACAGGAGGTAGACCAGCATGCGCCTCCCGGAAAAAAGTGAACATTTCTTGGTGAAGCTGAAACATTCTGGTTTGTCCTTCTTCTATTCGATTCAGTATGTTGATGATTTCATTTTGTCCTTGAATAATTTGATTTTGGCCATCAAGTATTCTGTTGCGTCCTTCTATATTTTCTATCCGGGAGGTACGCATCTGGTCTATGTAGTCCAGTAGAACCCGCACCTCCGCTATTTCCTCTTGTTGTGCTTGTTGTACCCGTGCACGGCGGGGTGCCCATGCACGGCGGAGTGCAGGTTCTTTGAGGGACCTCGGGTTCCGCGGGTTCCGCGGATCCTCCTGTGCTTCCGGGGCCTCTTCATCATCTCCCGTGCCGCTGTTCGTCACGGGGGGCCTCTTCCCTCCGAAGTGGAAATTCCTCACCACCACTCTCATCCCGGGGAGATGGCAGGATGCTGTGCTGCCTCGTCCCCAGACTCTGTATATTAAAAAAAAAAGAAAAAAAGAAATGTATATATTAGCATATTTGCAAATAAAGGTTTAAATGACTTACGATACAATTACAAATGCAGAATCATTAATCCACTTTGAAATCTAACAAACAATCAATACGATTTCCGCTTTTTCTAAACCGTTTTTGTGATATCTGTGGTCAATGTGAATGTTTTTGCGTTTGTTTTCAGTCTGTTTTAAATGCACACCTAACCTATAGCCTAGATACTGATGTAACCGCAAAGTAATTGAATGCGTGTAAACTACGTTATAGCATTAATCTGATTCCTTAACACAATGAAACCCAATGTTTTATCTTTCATGATTTAGAAGGCATACATTTTGTATCAACTTTCGAATGTACTTTTCTTATCTAATTCGCTTAATTCTCTGGATATTCTTTGCTGAAAAGCATATCTAAATATGCTTCTAAGATGCTGATTGTTAGCTGAATATAGCTGCCTCCTGTGATTGTTTTACCGAGTGCATGCTATTTCTTCATTAAATTATATCTCAAGAATGAATCAAATTAGGTAATTTAAGTACATTTGAATTGTTTTGTCAAATTGTATTCGCTACCTTCCAATCATGAAAGTAAATGTTTGCGTATAGTGTCCATTGAAATACATTCGTATGTGAAATTATTGTTCATGAGCTTACCGTCAGATGAGAGTGGCAGGTTCCCGGTATCGATTCCTCCGATACCGACTACTTCCACCTCGGAGATGCTGGGCCGCAACATTTCCTCCCATCGGCAGTACTCGATTTTCAATGGGCAGGGCCGCCACCGGTTCCTGCGGCATGTCGGGCCTCCAGGCTTAACTTTTTTTTCAGTTCCAGTTTTACAGGTCCCGGTAGCGATGTTTGATCGAATCCATATCTCGGTTCTGGCCACCCACTGCATTGACTGCATTCCTGATCTCGTTCCAGAGCCTCCTCTTCTCAGTCGGGGTGGGTCTTTTGGTGCTGCAGCATCCTATGCCTGGCCATATAGGCTCCGAGGGCCTCCTTCTCCTCCATCGTAAACCTCGCCTCCCTAGTCGCCTGGCCTTCCCCTGTGACGATGCCCTCTGTTTCCCGGACTGTGAAGCCCTACTCTGACCGCCACTGGACCCAGCCACTTGGTCATCTTGAACCAAGGTGGCTGGGTCCACCCACCGCTTCCACCCCCGCTTCCTGCCCCCCTTCCTGCCCTGTTCCTCTCCCCCTCCTTCTACTCCCCCCTCTACCTGTCCCCTGCCTGGCCTCCATCTCTTCCCTAAACTAAACCCCAAATAATCAAACAAAAAGTGAGTGTGATGAAATTAAAGGGGGGCAAAATAAAGAACTAAAAAGACAAAAAAGGTGCTTAAAGTGTGAGAGGGATGTAAAAAACAAAGAGGGTAAGGAGTATTTAAATAAACGAAAAGAATAAGACTAAAAGGAGGATATGTAAACTAAATGTAACTAGGGGATGGGTGTGGGATGGGTATGGGGTATGGGATAAGAGTAAATGGGATGAAAGGGAATGGGACTACAAGGAATGGGGTATGGAGTGTAGTATGAGGGGGTAGGGGGTATGGAGTGTATGTAGTGTTATTGATAAGTGTATGTATGTATTGAATGTGTTTGCGTGTAAATGTGTTAAGTGTACAGAAAAATCACTCGCTCGCTAACTCACACTACTTCTAATTCTCACTAACAAACACTCCCACTAACGCTCACTAACTACCACTAACTGACGCTCCCACTAACAACTCTCACTAATAACTCCCACTAACTCACTCACGCTCCCACTAACAGACTCTCTCCCACTCCCACTAACTCCCACTAACTCACTCACTCTCTCACGCTAACACTAACTCACTCTCAAAAATTCTCAAACTCTCTATTCTTAAACCTCCAATCTCCAAAGACCCAAACAGCAACACAGTCAAAGAAGCCCGCTTGTGTGGTGCTTATATACCCTGTGTAAATGTTTAATGATGTCCCAATTTCCGTTGTAAATAGTGTTCAGGTGTGCTTTATTAGCATTAATATTATTGCAATGTGTATTAAGTGTGTGAATTTGCGCATGCTCATTTAGAGTGGTATTTGTGGGAATGTGTAGAATGCGATGATGTCATAGTGTTCGTTTTAGCTTTCATTGTCCAAAAGTATTCTTTTTAATGTGAATTTGCGATGGTGTGTTCTTCGTGAAGTGTTGTATATGTATGTTTGTCATAATATATAGTGATATTGAATGCGATTTTGTTTCGAGTGTATGTATATCTTTTTTAATCCTTGTTGTTATTTTGCGATTTCCGCATCTTAAAGTATATGCGTATTCCCCGTATAAAATTGTATTAAAACATCCCCCGCTTGTGAATGTGTAATGCTTGTGTGCTTTGTTGATTGATTGTTGTTGTGACATTTGCGGCGTGTTTATTGTTGTGCATGATGTGGTATGCGTCATATGACCGAGCTGTACGTATTCTCGCGAGATCGAGTGTTAGGTGAAAAAAGCAATTTTTTGCATTTCCCATTGATCTCTATGGGAGACTGTCTAACGCGGGCAGTATTACGCGTGTGACATACACGCGTTAGGGAGCATCGTTAGATGGTCTTATTTTAACTCTAAATACCGGAGTCAAACAATGCAGTGCGTTAGGACATAAACACGCGTGGCGTTAACAACCCATCTACCGCCGAACTCCAAATCTAGGCCTTAGTCTTGATCAATTACAAAACTTAATTATTTTGGTGAGATTATCTAAGAAGTCTTGCCAGTACTGCTGTGACCCTCAAAGAAGTTTAGAAAGGCAAAATTTAGCTTGAGAGTTGTTTATCTCACTATCAAAATTCTGTATGTGAAGGAGAGACACCTACATTACAATATAATGCTGTTTGGGTATACTACTTGAACATCTTCCCCTTCAATAACTTATCAGTTCTATTCAGTATAAGCTGTGCTGTTGCTATAGATACCATTGCATGATCAAGGTTTTGACCATTTAGAAACGCCCCAGAATTCAATACTATGCAATACTTCTAATTAAATACTGCTAGTTACTCAATTATTTATATAAAATAATCAAATTAACTTATACATTTGTTTAATGAATTTCTCATTTACTTATAATTAAAATTACAAAAATAAAATTTTTGAATTCAATATTTTTTTTTTATTTTTTTTTCTTTCTTATTTTTTTTTTTTATATGCAAAACATACCTCTTTTAGTTCAATACAGCTATTGGCACATAGCCTTGAATAATACAAATGCATTGAATTAGATTTTAACAGGAAATGTATTTTATTTAAAATACATATTAGTCTCCCCTCCTTGGGATCCTAATTCAACTGTTTCTGAGTGACATTGAAAACTTTGTCAATGACATTACTTTAATAGTATCATGCTAAGAAGAAGCATACAACTCAGAATATTGTTTTATAAATAATTAAACTTGAATGATATTTGTATTGCTTTCATCAATGTTCTATATCTGAAACCAGTAAATGTGTATCTACTGATGTGAGTCAAGGCTAATATTCTTATGAAAGCAAAATGACTTGATTACAACCTGAATAATGTATTGAAAAAACCACACAAACTTTGTGGAATATAGGGTTTCACATTACCATTTTATAATGAGAATATATAATTTAATGAATTAGGAGCTATATCATTCATTGAACTACAAAGATGTATCCTTTATTCAAGGACATGGAATCTTGAGTAATATACTCCGCTGAGTAATATAATCCATTCCATAAGTTAAGTTTTTTTTGGCCACCCTTACACTTAAAAAAAATATTAAAGTCAGTTTCTCTATTGTTGCCCTCAATGTATTAGTCTTCTTTCTTAAAGAATATTAAATATATAGAATACTATATATAATATATATATATATATATATATATATATATATATATGTATAAAGTATATATGTATATATTCCCCATTTTTTTTTTTTTTTTTCAATAATTTTTATTGAGGTACTACTGAAGTTTAACAGATATAGCCAAAAAATAGGATCAAATGGTACACAATCTGAACAATCAGCCACAGTATAGTAATAAATACATAGTTCTTGAGACGCCATTTGGCGTTTTACACATTCAGTATTGGCACAAAGTATGAGAAAATAAGAAATACAGAAAACATAGTATTTTTATTAATTGAACCAGAACTTGCATATATAATTGTAACCTCATTTTATATTTTTATTTATATATTCCCAGACATGTAGGACACTTTAGTCTAGTGTCCTAACCTCAAATCATTCAGTGCAACCCAGTTATATCAATGATATCCCAATAGTGGGGATCTAATCATACTTGGGTCGGAGTTTAACTCACTTCTATAAAAGAGAAGGTCTATTGAGTTTGTTAAGGTGCGCATAGGTGAGAGCATCACAGAGAAAGGTCTTCTGTCAATGGGATAGGAAAGAGGGGGGGGGGTAAGGAAGAAGGGAAGAAGGGAGGGGAAAAAAAAAAAATTCGAATCAGTCAACTGATTCCTAATTATAGATCTGATATTGTATTTGTTCATACTCCTATGGGCAATGCATCAAATTCCACTTACTCCATATTTCCTGGTGGAGTTCTAGCTTGTTTAAGCTTCTAAGTGCGAACTCCTCCATCTTTTTGATGTGATCAATAATTGCGATTATTTTAGAGATGAAGTGCAAGACGTTGTTTCCAATCTCTGGCAATGGCCAGCTTAGTGGCCATAAGAACATATAGAGTATACTTTTATCTGCTTCAGACATTACTGGAAGTTTATGATGCAGGAGACCCACGGAGGGTATTGGGGCTCAAAGAGATACCGAGCAGGTTAAGGGTATTGAATGCAAAATCCCAGGCCTCCCTAATTATAGGGCAGTCCCCACCAAATATGGGCTTGTGTGCCTAGGTGTCCGCAATTCCGCCAGCATAGAGGGGATGTCGTTTCCCCATTTTTATTTTTTAATAATATTTATAACCAAATGTGTGCATGGTTGCATGGTTATTAATACATATTTTTAGGGCCAGATTACAAGTAGAGCACTAATTATGCTCCTGCTCGAGCGTTAATTATAATAGAAGTAAGCTTTTTTGCGCTCAGCCAGGTTCCGCTCGTATTATGAGTTGAAAGTAACCTAATGAGTCCAAAAATCAGAACTTACAATATTGTGTGTGTTCACGGATTCCCCCATGACAGTCAATGGAGAAAAAAAGGGGGGGAAAATGTCACTCTCATGCAAACCCAAATTCCAATATTCGGCACATAACAAAATATGTTCTATTTATTCATAAATAAATATTTCTATAAATATCTGATGGTATTTTGGTACAATATACAGTATATCTATACCTATATATACATGATTATATATAAAAATATAGAAAATAAACTCATATATATGAATATCTATTTAGGAAATGCTTAGAACATATTCTGATATGTACATAACATTGGAATGTGAAATATTTACAATAGATACATAGTTAAAACCTTTATTGAAAATGAATATAGCAAAAATATGTTTTTACATGTTTTCAGCTACTTAACTGCAAAGGGCTCCAATGCACTTATATATATATGTCTATATATGTATACTTAAGTATTTATGTGTATATGTTTATATATGTCTGTAAATACGTTTATACACATATAAATTACATAAATACATATATACAAATGTATAATGTATACTGTCTTAAGGTTTGTATTATTCCATAATACAGTAGACAATCGCCTATCAGGGTATGAAATTCAATATTAGAAAGAGTAAGTGCCTCAAAAATAAAGTAGCATGCCCACCTGCATTGATTCATTTATTAGTTCATTAATATACCTCTTTTGCCATAGGAAGATATTCTCATTGTTTAGCAGGGTAAAAACTCCCTGTTTATTACAGTGATAACATCATTCTACAGGAACAAGAAACTCAATCATTTAACGTACGTTTTACATATCAAAGTCAGATAGGCGAGTTAGAGTTTTAATAGAGCCTTTTTTTCAAATAAGGAATCTCATAAACTTTTAAATAGTGCAGGTTCAACGATGTTGGCTATGTACTTGAGGATAAAATTGTGATGTCCTCAGAACTTTGCAGATACCCCCTTTTATCAATTAGGCTAACACTTCAAATTAACATCATTTTTTATAACTTCACTTTATTCACAAATCCGATGGCCACTACCTTGGAGTAATACCTGATCCTGCCCTCTCTTTGTTTCTTATACAATCTCTCAGAATTTCTTAACTCAAGACAAAACAAGTTGTAGTTGGCTTATCCACCCCAGCCCCAAAATGCAAATCTAGTACAGATGGTACAATAGGTCACACTGAGAAAAATAATCCAAAGAGTGTCTTTGACTCTAAAAATATTTCAAAATAAGCATGTAGCATATCTTATGTAGTAACGTTTCCACTCTTCTATGTCCCCACACTTCGACTCTCTCCATTTTGGAACAATTGTGTTCAGAATCTGACAAATCCTCCTCCCAGTACATGTACATCTATGAATGAATGAGTACAACAAGGAAGACTTAACTACAATACTATATACAAATTACATTTTCAAGCAAAAGATTGTATTACAAAAATTCTGCTTTCTAAACTTATTATGTAACAATGATAGAAGTGTTTTCAGTGACACTGATGAAGGCACAATGCATTTCCTGATCTTTCTCAAGTTTTGATTCCTTAGGCTCAATGTATTTATATATATATTATATATATATATATTATGTGTGTGTATTTATGTCTGCAAAAACATATATACACATATAAATACATATGTACACACACACACACATATATATATATATATATATTTATATATATATACACATACATTTACAGCTTTAGACATGTGTATGTATGTATCTCTATGTTAAAGCCCTTTGCATGCCTGAGACCCTCATATCTTTGAGTCCATACAACCTTTTTGTTTTGCAAAACAGTTAACCAGAGCTCTGCATTCACGTTTACTTCAACTTGTAATAAGAACGTTAAAGCTGATGCGAGTAAACACCTGTGATAAACCCCTTTTCACTCCCACATAACTGTTAGCACATTATATTGCATTTTGTGTGGATGACTAAATTAATAAATATTACTCCCTATCTCTGCTTAAATACCAGCAAGCATGCCAAAAAGAAAACCCTCTGATGGCAATACAAATAATGAAACACAGATGCTGTGCTAAAAAAACAAGGTATCTAAATAAATATAAAAGTATCTAAAACATCTAAAAACAATTGATCCGACAATAAAATAAAATCAAAATTTCATACAATAAATATGTAAGTAAGCATAAAATTTAATAATACATAACCACCGGTGGTATTAAAAAATAAAAACACACAAATAGATCAATCTATAAAAAAGCACAAATCCAACAATAGTCACTAGTATGGGAGTTTCTTATATAAAACACATGAGAATAACAAGTGTCTAAGATTGAGTGTAAAGGATGCAGGTAAAACAGTTGATTACAATGTTAATCCTCCATGGCTCAGGGAACAGTTCCCAGTGTATACGATATACATTACCAAGGATTGATGACAACGAACCTCAATCCCTCCAGACCTTCCACTCTGGTCACCTTGTAATCCAGTGTGGGTAGCAGATTCACCTTTTGGGTGTCCTGATGTCTTGGTCAGGAGTTCAGTACGTCTCAAATCCCTCTTAGCATGGCGTGTTTCCTACTTCTGCATTTCGCTGTCACGTGGTCGGTATAGACCAAACAGATTGGGAATTACCTAATGTTTGAAATAAGTATTTCTGAGTCTTTTGGAGTATGAGAGAGTGCTTTGTTAGTTAGAAATATGTAATCCAAGTATATGTAGGCAATAATCATCATTACGTTTCAACCTTAGGGGCCGATTTATCAACTCTCTGTCCGACATGATCAGATCAGCGATCATGTCCGACAGACATTGCTGAATGCGGAGAGCAATACCATCTATGCATTCAGCAGTGCACCAGCAGCTCTTGTGATTGATTTCCCGTGATGTCTGTCCGCCTCCTCAGAGTAGGTGGACAGGTTATGGAGCAGCAGTCTTTAGACCGCTGCTTCATAGCCTTCAAGCTGCATACAGAGCTTGATTAAATAGGCCCTTTAGAAGTGGCCTTTATCAAGATGAACCTTTCATTTCCTGTGGTAACTTTTATAGTGTTCAAATTTACCTGCTATCAAATCACTTCTTTCCACTCTTTTTTTTCAAGATTTAAAGTGATATACCTTCAATTATTAGTATACTATTTTTAACTTCAGAATTTCCCTCATATAAAATCATATACACCTATATGAAAACAATACATATAATTAACTAATGTGAAATAAATATGTACGCAATAATATATTTCTTTTAAAAGAGAAAATAGAAACAATATATATATATATATATATATAATATATATATATATATATATATATAAAGAATATATTCAAATCAAGAGTTATGTTGGTAATAAAATATTATATTGGTTAAAAAATATTATATTATAATATTCTTGTTGATTATTTTAAGGTCAGAGATAAAATCCTATATATTTCTATTTACTCATACATAAAGGGGGTTTAAATCTAATTCTGCATTAAGTCCCTCAGGGACCAATGTAACAAAATTATAAATCTGTTCCGCTTCATAGTTAGCATTTTCCTCTCAAAGTCACCCCCTCTCAGTCTTTATATACCTTTTTATACTCCAACAAAGGAGACCCTTCACATTCCCATTATGGACCTCTTAGGCACAAGGTGGACCCTCAAAACCATTTTTATATTAGTCAAATGTTCCCTTAGTCTATGTCTCACTTTCTTTGAATTTGTCCCAAATATTAAAGGAACACAGGATAATGTAGATTACACCCTTATCCGTGCACCTTATTAAATCATTGATCTTATATTTATAATTTCTATTGGTTGAACTAATGTTTTATATCTTTAGTGCTGTACAACAATAGCACGGAAAATACCCTGATATCCTTTTCCCTCCTAAGTTTGGTCACCCTGTTTCTTTCTTTTTTATATTTACTAGGTGCTATATAATTTTTTAAATGTTTTGCTTTGTGCATATCAAATCCAGGTGTGTTTTACCATGGTCTCCCAATATATGGTCTTTTGGATTAACCCTTTGAGTGCTAATGACGGCTCTGAGCCGTCACAGAGTTTCCCACTCTGGTGCTAATGATTGGCTCAGAGCCGTCACTAGCACTCTCCCACCTTCAGGGAGATCTGGGGCTCCCACCCACTCCTACCCCAGCGATCGTGCCTGTAAAGTGACAGGCATCTCCGGGGCTTCCCGTTTTTGTGTGTTGATGTCACATGCAATAACGTGATGATGTCACTGCGCAACTTTATTTATACTTAACAATGTTAAGTATAGGAGCAGGCCGCATGCTGCTTAGAAGCCTGTATCTCAGGCATTTAAGCAGCTGCAGACCCCCAAGACCCACCATTGGAAGGTAATCGCCTAACCTTTCCAACAGTGTAAGTCTTGGGGGTCTGAAAAAAATAAAAAAAAAGTTATAAAAAAGAGTTCAAAGATAAAATAATAATAATAACATTAAAAAATCTTAGCACCCAGGTGGGAAAGTGCTTAGCACTCAAAGGGTTAAATGCCAATGTTTATTCAAAATTGATTTAATATAACCGTGTTGTGCATTGTATTTTGTTATGATTGGAATTTTAAGTTTTTAATTTTCATTCTTTTGTAGTATGGGAGTTTTTCTAATGAAAAGTTCTTCTCTATTTCTATCTTCTTTCAAAGATGTTTCTATATTTCTTTTTCATAACCCCTTTCTAAAAACCTGTTTTTCAAAATTAAAGATTGTTCTTCAAAATATTCTATTTTGCAACAGTTCTTTTTTATTCTTGTAAATTGGCTTTTTGGTATGCTATTTACCCACATGTTCAGAGGAAAACTTTCAACATGGATGCACAGTAGTTGTTAGCATCGACTTTTTTGAAGAATATCTTTGTATGAATATTCTGAGCTACTATATTAATTTCCAAATCAAGGTAATTAGTTGAAGTATGGTTAATTTCAGATGTAAAACTTAAACCCAAGTCTTTGGCATTCATATCTTATATATATATAATGATATGTCCCCATTCCAAATGATAAAAAAAGCATCTATGAATCTAGTATACAGCACCAAGTTCGCACCCCATGCTCTGTTATGGATAAATTGTTCTTAAAAAAAAACCATAAACAAATTTGCGTAACTAGTGCGAACTTGATGCCCACTGTGCCTTTCTGTTGAAGATAATATACTCCATTAAAAATGAATTAATTATTTGACAGAATTGGAAAGTTTATTTTTGACTGCATGCCCTAGAAGAACCATGAAACTTTGATTTAGATTTTTGTGTCCCTTTAATATAGTTAATGACTGTGGAGGCCCATGGAGCATTGCTCATACAGCAAGTTAATTTATTTCAAAGTAATAAGGAGATTAAAGTATTAGTTATGGGACACAATGGTTTATAGGCAGATCTTTTTCATCCAGCACTCTTTTATTTGTTTTGTCATTTAGATTTAATCCGGTGTAGTTTGAGAAGCCCAAAAAATAGTTAATACTATGAAACTGAATGATTAAGCATTTGCATAAACAGAGCACAGGAAGTATACCATCTAGTGGATTATAGTTTTTTTATGTAGCTTGTCTGAATATTTTTATCTACTATACTGTCTCACTTTATGTATGAATATAATATATACAGTACATGTACTTAAGATAAAAGAAACATGGGGTACATACTTTTTTTTCATTATCTATTAGACAACAACAGCATCCTCTCATAATAACAAGGCCAAAGGTGTAACATAACAGGAAGTTAATATTCAGAAGTTTTAGTGACCCCTGAAATCTTGAAGTGCCATTGAGCTATTTACATAGCTCACTAATATAAAATTATAAATTGTATATATAAAAAAAGCTCTACAATATACTTCCATTATATATTTTGGCCCCTTTTCCTGTAATTCATTCTTAATTGTGAGCTTTTAGTTCCTGATAGAAATAGAAGTGCAAAACACAATTATTTTCCACAGAGCCAATGAATGCACACTCTAGTGACCTATTTATAACTATCCCTAATTGGCCACGGAAGGGAAGGTAACCTAAGTTACAACATGGCACCTCCCATTATTTACAGATACTAAAACTTTACACTTATTTTGTCAATATTTAAATAGCTAATGAAAATGTAAAAATACATCTAATTGTTTTTCTCAGACTAATCTTATCTTTAAATGCATCATTCTACCTAGCATTTATTTAGGGCTAGATTACATGTGCCGGGGTAAAAAAAAAAAAAATTGCTTGCAAAAACATCATGGTATTAGAAGTTGAAAAAGAAATGTATTTTGCGCTGCAGGTAACCTGAAAAGCAAAAAAATACTAAGCAGAGTTTTTGCGTGCATGTGTGCCCCCATCAAAATCAATGGAGACAAAAAAGTTGAAAAAACTTAACACTCTAATCACGCAAACGACTTAATTTTTGCATTCCCCATAGAAATCAATGGAGAAAAAAAGTGAAAAAACCTAACACCTACCATAAGCCCTAGCTTTTCAACCCCTAAACCGCCAACCCCCACAACGCAAAGTACCTAAAAACTAATAACCCCTAAACTGCCATTCCCCCACAATGCAAAGTACATAAATAAACTAAGAACCCCTAAACTGCCATTCCACAACAAGTTATACGTTAACATCTATACCCCCTAACTGCCTTAAAATACAAACCTTAAAAAAACCAAAAAAAAACCACTATCCACTTAACATTACAACCCCCCACCAAACTTCCCCCTCCCAAAAAAACCTACTAAAAAAAACTAAATTACCCATTGCCTTGAAAAGGGCATTCAGATCTTTGCTGCCCATAATCTTTAAAAAAAAAAACACCCAAGAAACAAAACACAAACTATCACAAGTCCCAAAGTTGGTACTCACTGCTGATGATGAGCGGCGCTGTATCTTCATCCTGGTGGAGCTCCATCTTCTAACTTCATCCATATGGCTATGGCGAGGTTTGCGGAAAAAACTTTCATTCTGTTGGATGATCTGAATTTGAAAATTCAAATCAGCCAATTGGAATGCAAGGGTACCCCAATATAAAAGGGGTACCTTGAATTCACTATTCAGTGTGCGGCTCGAGACTGCATGAAGAGGACCTCCATGTTGAAGGTCTGAAGAGGACCACTGACGTTGCTGCTGCCATCACCACCGACCTTGCCGCTGCCACCGAGATAAAGTTAGAAGATAGACATCTGCCAGGGTGAAGATAGAGTGCTGCCCATCATCATTGGTGAGTACCAACTTTGAGGTTTGGTGTTAGATTGTTTTTTTATATAGATTGGGGGGCAGCAAAGGAGCCCATCCAAATGCCTTTTTCAGGGCAATTTGTAATTTTTTTTTTTAGTTAGGTGTTATTATTTTTGTGGTTTGGGGTGTGGGGTTGTAATGTTAGAAGGTTAGTGGGGTTTTTTTTCTCAAAAACAGTGCTAAGGGCTATTGGTAGTTTATTCTTGGCATAGGGTTTTTTATTTTGGGGTTGTTTTTTTTTTAAGGGCTAGTACAAGCAGATTAGAATACAGAACCTTCCTGTGTGAGTGCACGCTGTAGCTAGGACACTGCAAAATCCTCCAATACTGAATACAGCACCTCTTAGGTTAAAATTACCTCAATTTTAAGGGCTAGTAGAATAGGATTCATTTTTTTATTCTGTAATGTTATTTTTTATTTTTTGTAATGTTAGGCTCTCTTTTTATTTTTCTGTAATGTTGTTTTTTTTAAGATAAGATTAGGTTTTTATTTCATTTTACAGAATTTTTTTAAGGTAGTTAGGATTTTTTTAAGTTAATTTAGGGCTATTTTAATTTGGGTTAAGTTAGGGGTTGTTAGGTTAGGGAGTTTAGATGTTAGTTTATAACTTTTTGTTGTCGGGGATGGAGGTTTGGTTGTTAATAATTTGTTTACTTTACAATTTGAGGGGATGGCGGATTAGGGGTTAATACAGGGAGTGCAGAATTATTAGGCAAATGAGTATTTTGACCACATCATCCTCTTTATCCATGTTGTCTTACTCCAAGCTGTATAGGCTCGAAAGCCTACTACCAATTAAGCATATTAGGTGATGTGCATCTCTGTAATGAGAAGGGGTGTGGTCTAATGACATCAACACCCTATATCAGGTGTGCATAATTATTAGTCAACTTCCTTTCCTTTGGCAATATGGGTCAAAAGAAGGACTTGACAGGCTCAGAAAAGTAAAAAATAGTGAGATATCTTGCAGAGGGATGCAGCACTCTTAAAATTGCAAAGCTTCTGAAACGTGATCATCGAACAATCAAGCTTTCATTCAAAATAGTCAACAGGGTCCACAAGAAGCGTGTGGAAAAACCAAGGCCCAAAATAACTGCCCATGAACTGAGAAAAGTCAAGCATGCAGCTGCCAAGATGCCACTTGCCACCAGTTTGGCCATATTTCAGAGCTGCAACATCACTGGAATGCCCAAAAGCACAAGGGTGTGCAATACTCAGAGACATGGCCAAGGTAAGAAAGGCTGAAAGACGACCACCACTGAACAAGACACACAAGCTGAAACGTCAAGACTGGGCCAAGAAATATCTCAGACTGATTTTTCTAAGGTTTTATGGACTGATGAAATGAGAGTGAGTCTTGATGGGCCAGATGGATGGGCCCCATGGCTGGATTGGTAAAGGGCAGAGAGCTCCAGTCCGACTCAGACGCCAGCAAGGTGGAGGTGGAGTACTGGTTTGGGCTGGTATCATCAAAGATGAGCTTGTGGGGCCTTTTCGGGTTGAGGATGGAGTCAAGCTCAACTCCCAGTCCTACTGCCAGTTTCTGGAAGACACCTTCTTCAAGCAGTGGTACAGGAAGAAGTCTGCATCCTTCAAGAAAAACATGATTTTCATGCAGGACAATGCTCCATCACACGCGTCCAAGTACTCCACAGCGTGGCTGGCAAGAAAGGGTATAAAAGAAGAAAATCTAATGACATGGCCTCCTTGTTCACCTGATCTGAACCCCATTGAGAACCTGTGGTCCATCATCAAATGTGAGATTTACAAGAGGGAAAACAGTACACCTCTCTGAACAGTGTCTGGGAGGCTGTGGTTGCTGCTGCACGCAATGTTGATGGGAAACAGATCAAAACACTGACAGAATCCATGGATGGCAGGCTTTTGAGTGTCCTTGCAAAGAAAAGTGGCTATATTGGTCACTGATTTGTTTTTGTTTTGTTTTTGAATGTCAGAAATGTATATTTGTGAATGTTGAGATGTTATATTGGTTTCACTGGTAAAAATAAATAATTGAAATGGGTATATATTTGTTTTTGTTAAGTTGCCTAATAATTATGCACAGTAATAGTCACCTGCACACACAGATATCCCCCTAAAATAGCTATAACTAAAAACAAACTAAAAACTACTTCCAAAACTATTCAGCTTTGATATTAATGAGTTTTTTGGGTTCATTGAGAACATGGTTGTTGTTCAATAATAAAATTAATCCTCAAAAATACAACTTGCCTAATAATTCTGCACTCCCTGTAGTTTATTTATGTACTTTGCAATATAGGGGGATGGCGGTTTAGGGGTTACAGTTTATTTAGGTACTTTGTGATGTGTGGGGATGGTGGTTTAGAGGTTCATAGTTTATTTATGGGTGTAAGTGTACTTTGTAATGTATTTCTGTTCTGTTCAGTGCAACTTTTTATTTTTGGAAACAGTTTACCACAGCTCTTACATCATGGAAAGGATTGAAGCTGAATTTGCTGAACTTTTAATATTAGCAGAATTAAAATGGATTGTGAAATCAAGATTGCACTAGCGCAAAACCATTTGTGCCGCACTTTTAATCTAGGTCTTAGTGTTAAATTCTCCTTTAATTATGTTTGGGTAGGTATCAATAGTACAGTGGTGCGGTATCCTGATAAGAGTTAATGAAATGGCAGGTGTTGTGTTTGTTGTGGCTAGATTAAGACAGTATATACAGGGTGGTTATCATGATCAATAGGAGACAGCAATCTTTTTTAATGTTTGAAAGATTATAGTGCGTTCATTAAAATTTAATGATAAAATTGAGATTGAATTATATAGAAGTGTGTTTTTTCCCTTCTTTTTATTATCTCCACCTATATATTTACCTATAAGAAACAAAATAAGATTTTCTTTTCATATTGTATATTTTGGTTAATGAGCTACGTATATTTATGAAGCTATGGGTGCAGCTTGGAAGCCTGAGTGTTGCAGGCTCATGGGAATAGACCTTTAGTTAAGTAGCTGCAAAGTTGAAAGATCCTGTCAGACAGTAGTGGACCTAGTCAACAGAGGGCCCTAGTGCATACTGCATACAAATATTTATAGACAGGTTGTTAGGGGCCCCTCCAGCTCTTGGGCCCTGGTGCCACTACACTTGCCGCACCAATGGTAGATCCACCCCTGCTGTCAGGAATGACCTGGATTATTGACAAACCCTGCTATTGCACATTTGTATGAGCGAGAAAAGGGTGCACGGCTGCACAAGCATTTGATTGTGCAATGATAACTGTGGGCAGTAATGTTGCCTGCTCACCTTGATGCTTTGCCAACAGCATTCCCACACAGGAACTTTGCATGTCTGGTGTCTGTTAAATAGGTACCTATGAATTGATGTACATACGTTTTTTTATATAATTTTAGCACATTGTCCCTATTATGGGCAAGATTATGAGTGAAGCTCTAACTGTTGCACAAAGCAAAAATACCCCTTTGCTGCTCAAAGATATGAAGAGATACATACATACACATGTCAAAATATGTATGTGAATGTATATATATATATATATATATATATATGCGTGTGTACATATGTATTTATGTGTTTTACTGTATATGTACTGTAAGTATTTAACATTCCTACAATGTTCACTTATAGGATAATGTTCTTTTTATTCTTAAATACATAAATTTATATACAGCACTGGGAAACAAATCCAAATAAAAAATATCATTTAAAGCATATAATATATTATATATACCACTGCTGTGGTCATCCCTATCCTCTTGCAATATGACAACAGGATGGCAAAAACAGTGCTAGTAGTACCTCAAAAGTAATTGGAATTAAAAAATAACTATTGACCATAACAAAATAGTTTAAAATAAAAGTTACGAATGAGAAAAAGAAGGGTTCAATTCTGGTTTTACTGGCAGAGGGATACAGTGAGTGCTAGGTTAATTCCACCCTTAAAATCTCAAAGATGATGGCTATTAATAATAGGGTTAAGCAGCAAACATTTGGGGACAACAAAGTTACAACTGGCAGAGCGTCAAAATGACTTGCCACTGCCCAGGATGACCGCCAACTCATTTAAATGTCACTCAATAACCATAGGATGACATAAAGTGACCTACAAAAAAAAGGGCAGATGACAGTTGGGGTGAAGTACAGGTTGAGGATGGATCGAAACAGGCTCACTGAAGTCATGCAAAGCTCGTAAAAAGCCCTTCATCAATGAGAAGCAAAGACGAGCCAGGCTGAGGTTGCAAAAGACCATAAGGATTGAACAATAGTGGACTGCAGTAAGTTAATCTTCTCTGATGAGTCCAATGTTAAGTTTCGCCCAACACCTGTTCATCTAATGGTCTGATGGAGAACTGGAGAGGTGTACAAGCCACAGTGTTTCTAACCTGTGAAATTAGGATCTGTGATGATCTGGGGGTTTCAGTAAGGCTGGAATTGGTAGAGTTATGTTTGTGAACGACGCATGAATCAAGTCACGTATAAGGGTATCCTGGAAGAAAATTTGCTTCCTTATGCTCTGACTATGTTCCCCAACTCTGAGGATTGTTTTTTCCAGCAGGATAATGCTCCATGCCACATAGCCAGGTCAATCAAGTTGTGGATGAAAGAACGTCAGATCAAGACCCTGTGATGGCAAGACCTAAACCCCCTTAAACACCATTACATGTGATCAAGAGGAAGATGAATGGTCACAAGCCAATAAACAAAGCCGAGCTGCTTTAAGTGTTGCACCAGGAATGGCATAAAGTCACCTAACAGCAATGTAAAAGACTAGTGGAGAGCGTGTCAAGATGCATGAAAGCTGTGATTGAAAATCAGGGTTATTTACCAAATATTGATTTATGAACACTTGCTAAGATTAGTATTTTGTTGTATAGAAATTAATATCAACTTGTTTTCTTTACATTATTCAAGGTCTGCAAACACTGTATCTTTCTTGTTTATTTTTTCAAAAAAATGCTCTTAACGACAACAGGCCAGATTACAAGTGGAGCGCTATTTAGCGATTTTGCTAGAGCGCTAATTGCACTAGAAGTAAACTTTTTATGCACGTCAGGTTGCGCTCGTATTATAAGTTAAGAGTAAAAAGTTATCACTCTTGTGCTAACCCGGCACGTGCAAAAAGCCAAACTTGCGTGCGATAACCTATTCCCTTATAAAAGTTAATGGAGCAAAAAAAGTGGGAAAAACCCCAACTTGTGCTCAAACCCAATAACATATTTTCATGTGTGCTAACCATATGTGCAGAACGTTGGAATGTAAAATATTTAAAGTGAATACACAGTATAACACTTTATTAAATATGAATATTGAATAAATATATTTTTTTATGTTTCTTCTACTTAACTCTAAAGGGCTCCAGTGCACTTATATATATATATATATATATATATATATATATATGTCTATATATGTGTACAGGGAGTGCAGAATTATTAGGCACGTTGTATTTTTGTGGATTAATTTTATTATTGAACAACAACCATGTTCTCAATGAACCCAAAAAACTCATTAATATCAAAGCTGAATAGTTTGGAAGTAGTTTTTAGTTTGTTTTTAGTTATAGCTATTTTAGGGGGATATCTGTGTGTGTAGGTGACTATTACTGTGCATAATTATTAGGCAACTTAACAAAAAACAAATATATACCCATTTCAATTATTTATTTTACCAGTGAAACCAATATAACATCTCAACATTCACAAATATACATTTCTGACATTCAAAAACAAAAACAAAACAAATCAGTGACCAATATAGCCACCTTTCTTTGCAAGGACACTCAAAAGCCTGCCATCCATGGATTCTGTCAGTGTTTTGATCTGTTCACAATCAACATTGCGTGCAGCAGCAACCACAGCCTCCCAGACACTGTTCAGAGAGGTGTACTGTTTTCCCTCCTTGTAAATCTCACATTTGATGATGGACCACAGGTTCTCAATGGGGTTCAGATCAGGTGAACAAGGAGGCCATGTCATTAGATTTTCTTCTTTTATACCCTTTCTTGCCAGCCACGCTGTGGAGTACTTGGACGCGTGTGATGGAGCATTGTCCTGCATGAAAATCATGTTTTTTCTTGAAGGATGCAGACTTCTTCCTGTACCACTGCTTGAAGAAGGTGTCTTCCAGAAACTGGCAGTAGGACTGGGAGTTGAGCTTGACTCCATCCTCAACCCGAAAAGGCCCCACAAGCTCATCTTTGATGATACCAGCCCAAACCAGTACTCCACCTCCACCTTGCAGGCGTCTGAGTCGGACTGGAGCTCTCTGCCCTTTACCAATCCAGCCACGGCCCATCCATCTGGCCCATCAAGACTCACTCTCATTTCATCAGTCCATAAAAGCTTAGAAAAATCAGTCTTGAGATATTTCTTGGCCCAGTCTTGACGTTTCAGCTTGTGTGTCTTGTTCAGTGGTGGTCATCTTCAGCCTTTCTTACCTTGGCCATGTCTCTGAGTATTGCACACCTTGTGCTTTTGGGCACTCCAGTGATGTTGCAGCTCTGAAATATGGCCAAACTGGTGGCAAGTGGCATCTTGGCAGCTGCATGCTTGACTTTTTTCAGTTCATGGGCAGTTATTTTGCGCCTTGGTTTTACCACACGCTTCTTGCGACCCTGTTGACTATTTGAATGAAACGCTTGATTGTTCGATGATCACGCTTCAGAAGCTTTGCAATTTTAAGAGTGCTGCATCCCTCTGCAAGATATCTCACTATTTTTTACTTTTCTGAGCCTGTCAAGTCCTTCTTTTGACCCATTTTGCCAAAGGAAAGGAAGTTGCCCTAATAATTATGCACACCTGATATAGGGTGTTGATGTCATTAGACACACCCCTTCTCATTACAGAGATGCACATCACCTAATATGCTTAATTGGTAGTAGGCTTTCGAGCCTATACAGCTTGGAGTAAGACTACATGCATAAAGAGGATGATGTGGTCAAAATACTCATTTGCCTAATAATTCTGCACTCCCTGTATATATGAGCTGTAACCACTTGTGTGTGACTTTTTACTACATTACTCTATATATGTGTACATATGTATTTTGTATTTATGTGTTTATATTGTGTATATATATGTCGGTAAATACATACACTGTATATAAATATAAATACATAAATACATATGTACACATATATAAATATACATATATATATATATATATATAATATATATATATATATATTCATCAAAAGAAGACGGCACTCACTGGGTCTTATCCAAGACAAAATAATATATATATAACGTTTCGGGGTCTCCCCCTTTCTCAAATATACAGACAGATAACCCGCAATGTGAACTTATCCCTTCCTTATGTACAGACATACCAGCATAGTGAGCGTGCGATGCTGCCGACAGCGTCCGGAAGTGTCTCCTCCCCAGCCACGGTTGGGCTACGTTATTTCCTTAGGCATAGCAACCATGACGCTTGTTCAGCAGCGTCTGCAAGTGAATAAAACAAACACAAAATGTGGATGAATAAAACATAGTTAGACCAAGTTAGTACAAAAATATGTTGCAGTATTGTAATCCGGACTCATATGTGGAAATACTAGCATCTATTCACACGAATACTAAACTCAATACAAATGTACTATACAGTAATGCTGCTCTCTATTGGGTTTCCAAGGAATATATTTGTAACATATATCGACATCTATCATCCAAAGTATTGATGTAGTAATTCCTTATTAATAGGATCCCTATTTAAAAAGATTTATAGAGCTTAAGCGCTGCTTGTCCACTATTCTGCATAGTGAAAGTTTGGAGTATCAGCACATACCAATATGTAAAAAGAGAAAAAAATAGAAAAAATTATTGATCAGCTCAATAATATTAGTCACAGGGATATATCCCACTGCAATTTTTGGTATATGCTAGGTCTCCAAAAACTAAATGTAAGATCTCTAGGAACTGTATTAAGACTCAAAGGCATATTGTACTAGATCTCAAAGCTATTCTCAAACATGTTTCTGTTAGATTTCAAGAACTACCTATTCTAAGGAATATCATAAGGCAAGTTACCACTGGAAGAATTGTTGAGACAGAAGCAACTAAAGAAAATATTACTAACAGTTGCTAGAAACAATTCCATACAAAAATCCATAAAAAGTTAATGAACAGTCCCTCAAGGACTGCCCAAAAAGTAACAAAGAAGAATTTTAAAGAAAAACTCTTAGAAAGAAAAATGTAAGAAACATTTTTTAAGAAAAAAAAGAAAAATTTAAGAAAAAAAAAATATATATATAAGGAAATTAGGAGAATTTATTTAGGGGAGAACTAAATTAAGATAGTTCATCACTAGAAAAACCCATATATAAAAGGAAATCGTCCCAACTGTAGATTCTTATAGGCAGTTCACAAAAATAGTGCCAATTCAAATTGATGTTAAGTCCCTGGGGGGGTCATTGTACCCAACATGTGTATCCATCTTGCTTCACGTTGGAGCAGTAGCTTGCCTCTATCTCCTCCCCGTGTTAACAGTGGAATATGGTCGATTATAATGTACTTTAGATCTTTGATGGTATGTTTGGCCTGTGCGAAGTGCCTAGCCACCGGTTGATCCGAATCTCCTCTTTCTATAGCCTTCTTGATTGCAGATCGGTGGTTGGCCATTCTAGTCCTAAGATCATCCACCGTCTTTCCGACATAGAAAAGACCACATATGCAGTGTAAGAGATAGATGACAAATTTAGTAGTACAGGTTACTCTAAATTTTATTGGAAATTTCTTCGTTCGGTAGGGATGATTAAAGGTACTGCCTGTGGTCAACCTATTACAGGTTGAGAAGTCTAGGCATCTGAAACAGCCTGCTTTGCTCCGTAGCCATGTATCTTTTGTGTAACAGTTTCTTGGATCTGTTTTTATCAATCTACCCCTTAAAGGGACAGTATACACTCATTTTCATATAACTGCATGTAATAGACACTACTATAAAGAATAAGATGCACAGATACTGATATAAAAATCCAGTATAAAACTGTTTAAAAACTTACTTAGAAGCTGTCAGTTTGGCTCTGTTGAAAAGGTAGCTGGAAAGCCCACTGCAAGTGGCAAATAAGATACTCCCCCCCTCCCCCTTCTTTGCATATGAAAAGACCCTTTACACAAACAGGAGCAAGCTATTCTCATAAAACTTTGGGGCTTGGTTAGGAGTTTGAAAATCAGAGCAATGTTATTTAAAAATAAGTAAAACTATACATTTAAAAAAAACAAAAACTTTATGGGCTATATAAATAGATCATCTACAAAACATTTAAGCAAAGAAAAAATGAGTGTATAATGTCCCTTTAAGGACTGAGCCCTCCGATATCCCACTCGTGGGGGGGTCCATCTTCTGAAAAGGTAATTCTTTATCTGACGATAGTAGTGACCAGTTCTATCTTAGTTTCTGCACAAAGGTATCTTTTCCCACAGTGAATGTAGTAATGAATGTCCTCTTCTCTTCTTCTTTTTGGTATTGTTGAGTTCCCAGAGCATCTTGTTGAGTCAAACAAGAGACTCTGTCTTTGCATTCCTTCAATATTTCTTTTGGTACCCTCTCTTTATGAATTTGGCTTCCATTTCCCCCAGTTGTTGGGTTTTAAGCAGTGGGTCTGTGTTGTTTCTTATGGTCTTCTATATTGTGAAACTGGTAGTGCTTTTTTAAGGCTTGGTGGGTGACAGCTGGTCGCTAGTGATGTCGCGAACCTAAAATTTTCGGTTCGCGAACCGCGGACTCGAACTTCCGGTATTGTTCGCGAACACGCGAACCGCCATTGAATTCAATAGGCAGGCGAACTTTAAAACCTACAAGGACTCTTTCTGGCCACAATAGTGATGGAAAAGT